>NC_133769.1:163841524-163870095 GCF_003597395.2 Chelonoidis abingdonii | reverse complement strand
TTTATTTTAAAGGGAGTTTTCAGCCCCACTTCATCAAGCACAAATGGATTATTTCTCTTTCCAAGTTTTCTGCCCTTATAAAAGAAAATTCTTTTCATGGATTTCAGGGGGATTTGGAAGGCATCTGTAACCAGAGCCCTTGGTTTCTACTGAGCAAGTCACATGAGAGCCATTAACTCCTTCACAACTGCTAGACAGTTTTTGTGTATTTTTAATAAATAAATGATGTTGACTATAATCACTTCAAATGTGTTGGGGAGAAGGAAGAGGAGAGGAAAGGTGTTGGGCTGATAGCTTGGGGGAGAGTGAAGACTGCTATTTATCCACTCAACATGGGCAGTGACAGTGGAAGCTTCCCCCCACGCTAGCCCACCAACAGGCCACCTCCCTGAGCCACAGGTGCCATCCCCAGGGCTCACAGGGGTGTTCGGTCTCCATGGCCCATCCAGTCCTAAGTCTCTCTTCTGAGACTCCCAGCAAGGGGGCCAGTTAGCACCAGTTTTGGTGGGAGAAAGAATGGGTTTGTGATGTGGACTGAGAACATAAGCTCATTATACACAGGTCTCTGATCAAGGCTCGTACTGCTGTGATTTTCTGGCTCCAGCAAAACCAGGCTGGATTCAGACAAGCGACATTGCAGAGAAAGCCAGCACATCCTGTTATCTATCCTGTGAGCTGTCAAGTTCCTCCTTAGCAGCACTTTTAATTGAACATCCATAATAACCTGCAGCTGCTTATAGAAAGTGTCTCTTTGATCCAGTAAGATGAGTGAAGAGGCAATTTTTAGAGGAGATAGGCTTAGCACAGCTCTGACTGGCTGAGCAAGGAGTCTAGGAGGCTCCAATCTGCCACACCTGGCAAAGCAGCTGTCTAGGGATCACTCAATGTCCCATTTAAGAGCATGAGCTACAGTGGCATGCAGGACATACTGTCTGTCAAGCTACAGAGAGTGGGGGCCTGATTTTCAAAACAGCTCAGCTACCAGGTTAGGCACCGAAATGAAGTGACGAGATACTCAGAAGTACTCCGCACCCAGAAGTCTCCACTCTTGAGCATCTGGCCAAGTCTTTAGGGGCCTAACAGGTAGCTCAGCTTCTCCAAGAACCTGGCCACTTGTTCTGGGATATCTGGAAAGCCACCAGAAGCTAAACAGGAAGAGCTTAAAGTACAAAACAACTTGTAATGCATTAACCACCCCCACCCCATGTAACAGTTTGCGTAGTGAAGTAGAAAGCAGATGTCCAACCCACGACTAGACTGGAGGATTATCTGGTCATGCAGCAAAGGGTGAATACATATACACATTGAGAGACAGGGACAGCAAAAAGACAGGCTGTTTATCTTTAGTATGATTATACCCTGGGCAGCAGCAGGGCAAACTTCCCCACAGTTCTCCCGACTACAGGCCATGACCCTGACACAATACTGGGGCAGTGGCTCAGCATTCACTTGAAGAGGAGCGTGCGACCTACTGAATCGTCAGTACCACTTCTTGCAACACCTGAGTTTTCCTTGGCAGCCTCTTTGGGAAGGTCTAGTTATAGTTTGACCTTGTTTAACACACGAGACCCAAAATAAACCCAGCATGTGTGTGGTGGTGTAGCTGCAGGCATCACCTAACCTGTCTGGATATCACAGTGGGCAAGTTATACCAACCATACCTGGATCCATGGAAATTCACCTCGTTCCACGTCAGTGCTCCAAGCATTATATTTTCCAGCGTTGTTTAATCTAGCTAATTTAGGCTCCCAATAGTCTAGGTTGAAAAAAGGAACAAGAATATATGGTAAAAATCAAGGAAAACTAGAAAGCCCCTGGCTTCTCAGCATGCATATTTCAGTTCTTTTTTGGTTTGTCCTGAAGAAAGAGATTCCAGTACAAATACCTGATAAGCTGTAAAGCTGACAAAAGCTTCAGAGACATTGGATGTTATCAGCAAATAAAAATTGATTGTACCCGGCCCCTGATCTTCTGTAGGTATAGATAATGCTGTTCAAGGAGGCAGTGTAGCTATCCCATCAGAACTCCTTCTGCCAGCCTTCTTCTGCTACCACTAAGGTGGTCTGCTGGCATAGCTACGCAAGCCAAGCTCTGCAGTATACACATGGCCTTTAAATTACTGAAATGATGCCATAAGACAGTAGCATGCATGAAACATGGAGAGGCAGAGAAAATCTACAATTGCACTGCCTGGTGCCAAGTCATATTACTGAAGACCATGTCTGACCTTCTCAAATAATAAAATGTTCTTCTACCATGTGTTTAAACTCACTTATGTGACGAGAAGCACTGATCTGTGAATCAAGTATAAGTCCATTCATTAGGCCCATTGGTAACTTGCACTCTAGAGAGAACACAAAAATGGTTGATTACTGATGAGCTGCATTCCATAATTTATCAGGAAAAAGAGGGTCATTCAGAGTCATGTTTGAGGAGGTGGCTGGGCCTTTCTGATGAGGTCACCCTTTGTACCAACTCCCAGTAGGGCACATTTGGGACTTCATCACTGGTAAAAAAAGAAAAAAGAGAGAAAGCGCGAGAGATAGAGCTCTGTATGCCCACAGGATCAAAATCATCTCTGCATTCAATTCCCTCAATTAAGGATTCATAGGTGGTTTTAGGGAATCAATGAAGGTAAAGTTAGTGCTCTGAATGCTATACAACACTTCTTCTAAATTCAATGTACTATAATCACTCCATGAGCTTCCCCTTTATAATATAGCTGTTTCCTCCATTCAGATTCTATTCCATCATTACTGTCCCATGCACTGAAAGGGGGAGAACTATATAACTAGAATCCTGTATATTAGAATGATCATGATTAGATTCAATACCTTTTTCTACAACGATAAAGGAGGCCTGCATTCCAGCTTGCTGATATTCCCCCACTTCGGTGTCTAAAAGCCACATGCCAGCTTTTGGTGGTGTCATTTCAATAGTTCGAAATGAGCCTTTAAAAGAGAGAGGAGAAAAACAAATCAGAGCTAATCTATTGAAACGTTAGCAGGAGATTGGCTGAGACAGAACAGTGAGGCTGGATAAACCAAGGACTATCTATCCTGCCCATTCCTGGTGGCTTGACAAAGTGAGAGTCTAATATCCTGCACCTATTGGAGAGCATAGCAGATACCAACATCTTCTCCTTTTAATAAACAGGTTCTAATCAGAGACATGCGGGAATCAAAAGTTCAGATCTGAATCCAAGTTTCACCTCTTTAAAATTTACCTTTTCACATAACCTTGGATGCATGCACATATTTTGTATAATACTGCATACACAGTATGTGCTGTGTGGTCATGTGGTGAATGACCTAACCTTTTACACGGATTCATGCTGTGGTAACAGTAACTTTGAGGGGCTGATGCTGGCCCCTGCTCCAGCCATTGCTCTGGCAGTGTGTAAGGGTTGTAAAGGAGCCACAACAGACCATGCACTAGAGGGGAATTCTGTATGAGTCACAGGCTTATGCTTCCCCCACCATCCTGACACGTTCTTAAAAACCTCCAGTGACGGGGATTCCACAACCTCCTTTGGAAGCCTATTTCAAAGCTCAGCTACCCTTAAGAGTTAGAATGTTCTTCCTAATGTCTAACCTAAATCTCCCTGGCTGCAGATTAGTCCCATTACTTCTTGTAGGCTCTTCAGTGGAGAACAATTGGTCATCGTCCTCTTTGGCCTGGTCTACACTACGCGTTTAAATCGATTTAAACAGCGTTAAATTGATTTAACGCTGTACCCGTCCACACTACAACGCTCTTTATATCAAAATAAAGGGCTCTTTAAATCGATTTCTGTACTCCTCCCCGACGAGAGGAGTAGCGCTAAAATTGATATAAACATATCAGATTAGGATTAGTGTGGCCACAAATCGACGTTATTGGCCTCCGGGGGGTATCCCACAGTGCACCACTGACCGCTCTGGACAGCAATCTGAACTCGGATGCAGTGGGCAGGTAAACAGGAAAAGCCCCGCAAACTTTTGAATTATATTTCCTGTTTGCCCAGCATGGAGCTCTGATCAGGCACGGCTGCTATAGCGATCCCAAGTCAAAAAAGAGCTCCAGCAATGAGCCGTACGGGAGGATACTGGATCTGATACGCTTACTGGGAGAAAATCTGTTCTCTTCAGATGCTCCGTACGGAAGACGAAATGACCAAAGCGTTGAAAAAATCTCCAGGCCTACACAGTGCTGCGTGACAAGCATAACGGGAAAGTCAGAGCTCAATGACGCTAATGGAGGGACGGGGGTACTGAAGGACTCACAGCTTCTCACAGTACAGCATTCTCTGAAAAGATGAATTTGCATTCTGGCTGAGCTCCATTGCCTGTAGGTTCAAAACATTTGTCCGGCGTTCAGGGACTAGCTCCTTCAGTTACTCCCCTGACCAACGTGAAAGCAAAGGAAAGAAATATTTCATTGACCTCCTTTCAATGTCCTCTAATGGTACTGAATACTGGGGCTGGTGAGGACGGCGCATGGCGCAGCAGATGAAGCGCAGTATTCGCTCTCTCTCCTCTCCGGTGGAGGACGTGTGCAGTAATACTGGTAATGGTGCCTATGAACCCCTGAGTGCTCCAGACTGGCTTGATAGATGCTGAATACCTAACATTTGCCTGAATAGCGGCCTGTGGGGGGTGCCTGGGTAAAAACAGAATGATTCCTGGGTCACTCTCAGTTAGATTGGGATCAGAACGGCCTGTAACGTCTTCATCATAGGCAACGGGGACTCGAGCTTCAATCAGCCCCTCCTTTCGATGTGTAAAAAAGATTCTGTACTGCCTGGACTATCATAGCAGTGGATGCTGGCTCCTCTCCCACGCGCGTAATGTCCTCTGACTATCTAGCACCGGGGAGGCTGCCCCCCTCATTTTTATCCTCACTGAAACTCCTCATCTGTTTTACGTCACTGACAAAGATGGGCGGACACTGCCACGGTAGCCCAGGACAGGTTGGGCGAGGAGGAAAGCAACGGGTGGGTTGTTGCAGGGGCACCCTGTGAATACTGACACGGAGCAGCTGTTCTCTCTGATACACTCGTCCTGCTAGTACACTTGCCCATGATTCTATGGAGGCACTGACTCTATTGTTTAGAAAGACCATTAAGGAGGGATTGGACTTCGGGAGTCAATGCCCAGTTTTGCTTTGTGCCTTGGCGATCTCAGCCAGGGCAAATGCATAGCATAAACAGTACAAGGGGAACATAAACGCATCATCCCAGTTGCCAGTTTACTCAGCAGTGAGACGGTACAGGAACGATCTGGTAGCATGCTCTGCCTATCATCCAAAGCAAAATGAATGGTGCTTCGTAGTCGCTCGGAGTAATCGCCTCTGTCCGCGGCATCCAGTAAATATTGGTGACGGTAAATAAAAAAAGCTGACGGGCTCCATGGTTGCAGTGCTATGGCATCTGCCAGGGCAATCCAGGGAAAAGGGCGCGAAAGATTGTCTGCTGTTGTTTTCACCGGAGGAAGAGCATGACTGACGACATTACCCAGAACCACCGCAACCAATGATCTCAACCACGAATCCAAGGGTCAGGAGAGACTGCGGGAACTCATGGGATAGCTTATGGAATACTACCCACATGCAAACACTCCAGAATCGACGCTGAGCCTCGGACATGGACGCACACCACAATTTACTGTGCCTAGGTTGGCGGCCTGAAATCGAATTTATAATATCTGTTTTATAAAACCGGTTTAATGTAATTCGGAATTATCCTGTAGTGTAGATGTAGCCTTTATAACAGCATTTAACATACTGGAAGACTTATCAGGTCACTCCCTCAGGTTTCTGTTCTGAAGACTAAACATGTCCGGTTTATTTAACCATCCTTCATAGATCAGGTTTGCTAACCCTTTCATCATTTTTGTTGGTCTCCTTGAGACTGTCTCCATTTTGTCCACATCTTTCCTAAAGTGTGTGCCCAGCACAGGTTCTGGCTTTTAATTTTCCCCGGTGATGCTCAACCCCTACTCAGCCCCAGGCCCCACCTCCACCCTCACTCTGCCTCTTCCCATCCCCACTCCACTCCCGCCTCTTTCTGACACCTCCCCTGAGCGCACCCCGTCCCCGCTCCTCCCCCTCGTAGCACCTTCTGCATGCCGTGGAACAGCTGTTTAGCAGTGTGCAGGAGGCACTGGGAAGGAGGGGCAGGAGTTGATCGGAGGGGGCCAGCAGCAGGTGGGAGTCTAGCTTAGCTGCTGGTGGGTGCAAAACACTCACTAATTTTTCTCTGAGGGGTTACTGGCCCTGGAGCACTCACAGAGTCTGCACCTATGGTGCCAAGAGTTGGAGACAGTACTCCAGCTGAGGCCTCACCAGTGCTGAGTAGAGCAGGACAATTACTTCCCAAGTCTTACATACAACACTCCTGTCACTAGACCCCAGACTGATATTAAGCCTTTTTCACAACTGCATCACATTGCTGACTCATTTTAAATTTGTGATCCACTATAACCCTCAGATCCTTTTCAGCAGTACTACCATCTAGCCAGTTTTTCCCCATTTTGTAGCTGTGCATTTGATTTTTCTTCCTAAGTGAAGTACTTTGCACTTGTCTTTATTGAATTTCATCCTATTGATTTCAGACCAATTCTCCAATTTGTTAAGGTTGCTTTGAATTCTAATCCTGCACCCCTCCCACTTTGGTACCACCTGCAAATTTTACAAGCACTCAGTTATCCATGTCATTAATGAAAATATTGACTAGTTCTGGACCCAGGAGTGACTCCGGATGGACCCAAATGGATAACCCCTCCCAGTTTGTCAGCAAACCATTGCAAACTACTCGCTGAGTACCATCGTTCAATCTATTGTGCACCCACCTTATAGTAATTTCCCTAGTTTGATTATGGGAATGTCTCGTGGGACTGTATGAAAAGCATTTTGATGGCAACAAAAAAGAGCTCTATTGTGATTATTAACTAGTTATTCATGGGCTCTTTCTCTTCAGTATGAATACTAAGCTTTCTAGCCACAAGTCTCCAAGCACTTTACAAAGGGAAATCAGCGTTATTGTCCTCATTTTGCAGATGGGGGAAACTGAGGGACAGAGCAGGGAAGGGACTTGCCCATGTTCACACAGCAGGTCAGTGGCAGAGCTGGGAACAGATCCCAGACAACACGGTCTCCCACCTCTATCTCCCCTATACAAACCTGCTGTGCCTGATCAGGACATCAGTCCACGCACTCCATATCCATTTCCAACTTTGCCTAGTAACTTACATTTCAGAAGAAAGCAGCCTCCTCTCCAGTCCCACCTCCCCAACTCAGTGAAGTAGATCTGTGGTTCTCAAACTTTTGTACTGATGACCCCTTTCACACAGCAAGCCTCTGAGGGAGACCCCCACATATAAATTAAAACACTTTTTAATATATTTAACATCATTAGAAATGCAGGAGACAAAGAGGGGTTTGAGGTGGTGGCTGACAGCTTGCAACCTCCCATGTAATAACTTCGCAACCCCCTGAGGGGTCCCGACCCCCAGTTTGAGAACCCAGAGGTAAATGATGCTGGGGTTGGGAAAGTCCCTTCCAACCTCACAGGAAACGAACAGCTAGTATCTTGCAACACAAGACTTGATCATCACTATCTTAATGGGCCCAAGCCAATTTCTGCTTCTGCTGCTCTAATGACACTGAATTTTAGTAACGTCACTCCAACATTACCAAGTGTAGGGTTTATCCTCATAATTATGAGTATAAATGACAAGACACTGAGCTGATATGTACCTGGAAGGAGAGGGTAGACACCAAGCTGATGCCCAGGGACTTCTGTGAAGGTCTGACCATGAAAGTGAACCACGTGAATATCTTTTGACCCGCCCATATTCAACAAGTGCCATCGGACCAGTTCATCTTTATACATCTTCAGTCCTTGCAAGTGATATATGATCCCATTAATGGCTGAAAAGAAAAATATTACAAGGGATAAAAAAAACTACAAACACACTCCAGCTGAGCGGCGATAAAGATGTCAACTAGAGTTGGACCAGAGGATACAGATTGGCTCTAGATCCAAATGTCTCCAAAGCCTATAGAGTTTCAGATCTGGTGTCCTGGTCCATGCCAATCTCTAGTGTCAACATATAATAATGACCTTGTCAGTTAATGAATTAAGTGTCATTGCAAGCCTAATTGATGGTCATTCAAATAAGCGAGAAGGCTTTCTACCTTCCTGGTAGAAACAAAATGAACAAAAGCCCCAGAAACTTTTGAACAGTTAAAAGTAGATAGTGTTCAAATGTATCTGTTTGAATGAGTCGAACATGAGGCCAGCTTGATTCATATTAGGTTTGTGAGCCAGCCTAACCCCATAAACCCTATATTAGGGGGCATAAATTAAGTGGATTCCTCTTAAAGGGTCATTATCAGGTGGGTGTTGCAGCTCTGAAAATTTCAAGGCAAACCCCTCCCAGGGTCCTTGCTGGCAGTGGGAAAAAAAGGTTTCAAAAATATTAATCAAGTGTTGAGCAATACCCAAACGTCTGCCTGAGGGTACGTCTTCACTACCCGCCGTATCAGCGGGTAGCAATCGATTGCTCGGGGATCGATATATCGCGTCTCATCTAGACGCGATATATCGATCCCCAAACGCGCTTATATTGATTCCGGAACTCCACCAACCCCAACGGAGTTGTGGAGTCGACAGGGGGAGCCGTGGACATCAATCCCACGCCATGAGGACGGTGAGTAATTTGATCTTAGATACTTCGACTTCAGCTACGTTATTCACGTAGCTACGTTATTCACGTAGCTGAAGTTGCGTATCTAAGATCGATTTTCCCCCGTAGTCTAGACCAGCCTTGCGACTGCAAACAGCCTAAAGCAATAGCTCTGAGAGGTGTGAACTATCCACTTCATCTAAATAGTGCACTGATTCTGAAATGTAAAGGTGATGATTTAAATGCCAACTTTGTTAACTATTTCACTACTTATCATTTTAGTGGAAACATCCAGCGAATGTGCTTATTCCAATTACAAACTGCCTCTGATCTCCTCAGTTGGGGGATTTAATACTAAAATAAACTAACAGAGGTTACTGTGTTGATGGCAATATTCAATATCATATTAAATTCAGAAAAACTCAATTTTTCAAATTTAAATGTAAGTGCCACAGAATTCACAGCCTGCTGCCCCTGAATGCCAGAGAATTCAGAGACCAGGCCACAGGATTTAGGCACTGCTTGCTGTAGAGTACAGGGGGCTTGAATATAATGAGACAGACTCTATTAATGTCAACAGATCTGACTTATGTCTGACTTTAAGGACCACATTTTAAAAATGTGGCTTCCATTTTTGTGTACAATCACTTATTCACATGAATAATAGCACTAACCAGCCAAGTTTCCAAAAGAGGTCTCCCATTTAGGCACCTAAATGAAGTGATCAGATTTTCAAAAGTGTGCATCACCCAACAGCTCTCGTTGTGAATGGGGGGAGCTGCTGGGTCTTGATCTCTTTGGAATAATTGGCCACTTCTTTGGGTACGTAGATGGGAACTGGACTCTTCTGAAAAGCCAGATTCTGTTGTGGGTGCTAAGCACGTTTGAAAATCCACCTCCTATGCACAAACTCCCATCTGTGCCAATTAGAGCTGGCTGAAACCCGGATTTTCTGTTTCATGGGGAATTTCACAATTTTTCTGAAACACAAAAATGTATTTTTGTGGGAAATATAATTAAAACTGATGCAATTTGCAAAAAAATTTGGCGTAATCAGATCAGCATGTTCAATTCAACTGAAAATTGTTTCAGTTGAAAAATTTCCTACTAGGTCTCCTAACAAACAAACAAACAAAAAAACCCCACCCACACTCCGCCCAGATTGAGCCTGTGCTATGCCTGGCTGAAAATTATCTTGAAACTGCTTTTTGATGGAAAACTGATTTTTTTTTAAAATGAAATTCTCATAGAAAAGGTTCTGTTTTCCATGGAAAGCTTACTTGTGTTGAAAAACCTGAAGAACCAGGGAGATTATGGTTTTCAGCCCACAACTGAAAACTTCCTGTCCAAAACCTGAAAACTTTTTTTTTTTTTGGCAAAGTCAAAATTATTGAGGAAAATTTTACAAAAACATTTTTTCTGTTTTTGTCAACATTTTCCAACCAGCTCTAGTCTATATGCATATTGTATTTTGATATGCACAAGAAATAGTGCAAAAAAAGTGCATGCAAATGATGTATGCGTGCAAAGAGACAAGTGCACCAGGAGAAGCTGGGTTGAGGTCTTTTTAACTCCTTCCTCTTCCCTCCTAACATGGATAACTGACAAAGGAAACATTAGTACCATGGAATTTATGGTATTTTTGTACTTCTGAGGTCTTCTCACTGTAAGTCCTTTTGGAATGTTTATTGAAGTACCAGCTTTTCTCTTCATCAAAGACCATAAAAAGCAGGACAAACTCTCGGGTATCTACTGGCCTGTTGTTACTTGTACTGAGGGTTCCCTTTTGACAGATCAAGATTGGACCAATCAAGCCTGAGTGAATATCTTTCTCCTGGAAGGCAATAAATACAAATTACAAGTAAAAGTTAGGGTTTCCCAAAATACGTCATTAATAACAATTTGCACATTCACAAGGGCTTTCATTTGAGGATTTTCCCTTACAAGTATTAACACTGGTGCACAGGAATTGCCAGACTGGATCAGATGCAAGGCCCTTGCAGATCAGCATTGTGTCTCCAACAGCGGCCAGTGCCAGATTTTTTTCATGTTTTTTAAATGTCCCTAAAACGTATGCTGCCAGTCCCTGATCCCTGTCTAGTTCTGCATGGGTGACCAGTTCCAGAGGAGGCTGTACCATGGTTATAAAATGGCATTATAATCATTTCTGTATTGTTCCCCATCCTAATCCACATGCATCATAACATTTTGTTTGCTTTTTCAACTGCAGCTGCACATTGAGCAGAGGTTTTCATTGATCTGTCTGCAGTGATGCTCAGGTACCGTTCCTAAGTTGATACGGTTAATTTAGAACCACATAAGGTGCAAGTAGTTTAACATTTTCTGTCTAATACACATTATTTTGTACAAATCAATACTGAATTTAATCTACCATCATGTTGCCCGTTCAACTAGCTTGGTTAAGTCCCTCTGAAGTTCCTCACAGTCTTCTCTGGACTTGGCTAACCTAAATTAATTGTGTCATCAATAAATATTGCTACCTCACTAGTCACCTCCCTCTCTTTCCAGGTCATAATAAAAAAACCAAACAAAACACAACAATGGAGCTAATACAGAACCTTGTGACCCCTTGCTGTTAGTCTTTTGCCATCATGAAAACTGACCATTTAATCCTACTGTTTGTTAACGCTTTTAACCAGTATTTGATCCATGACTATACTCAGCCTTGCATTGTAAGACTAATTACTTTCCTCAGTAGCCTCCTATGTGTAACCTTGTCAAGGGCCTTTTGAAAGTGTAAATAAAATATGCCATTTAATTCTGCGTTATCTGCTATTTTATTGACACATTAAAAGGATTCTAACAGATTAGTGACACAACTTTCCTTTACAGAAACCATGCTGGATAGACCCTATCATACCATGATCTTCCAGATCTTTTATTATTCTATTTGAATGATTATTTCAACCAAAATTTACCAGGTACAGAAGTAAGACTTTATTAATTAATAAAGGTTGGGTAAAGGTCCCATTTTACAGATGAGGAACCCAGATCCAAAATGTGTTTGCACGTCACATTGCAAACATGGGAGCTGGGCGAATCTCTCAGCTATGCTATATTCCTAACTAAGGGCCTGATCCAAACGTCTACTGAACTCAACAGAAGGACTTTGGATCAGGCCCTAAATTTGTGTTAGAGGGCTTGATTCGACATTGCCTTGCGTAGCTACAGAACTCTATGCAAAGTGGCTATGAAATGCTACCAGATCAGAGTTCTCCACTCATTCATGCCAGTGGCAGCAATTTATATTTACTTTGCATAGGCATAAACTATTAGATCAGGAACAAGAAAGTGGCGAATCAGGCCCAAAAGAATAGGAAGCAAAGCCAGTATTTCAGCAACAAGACATAGTAGTTGTTATCCAATAGACTGTAGCATCCTTCTGCTTAGATTTTCTTACCGGGTTTACACCAGAGTAATAGGCCCAGGACCTACAGGCTGCTCCAGGTTGTATAGGTCCAGACCGCTTGGTTGCAAACCATATGTAGGTATAGGTGTCATTTGGCTGAACTGCATCATCCTTTTTGAACCAGTCTGGAGACTCATCTTCATAACTGGTTCCCTCAGAGGATTTCTCATAGAAAAGCCCATGGGAATGGAGGGAGTATGGTCTGGATGCCAGATTTTTAAAATGAACCTGGAAAATAAATACAGGCAGATTCTTGATTAGCAGATTTGGGCCTAAACCAACCCCCCAGGCATAAAACACCCATGAATGGTGTAAAGTACAAATTCAGGATTCAGATTTGTCTACTGATTATGGGCTAGACTGTGCCTGGTTGGAGGTGGGGAGTGTAACTCCTGACACATCTTTATGGGGTGCAGCAGACTCCACTGTGCACAGCTAGTAGTATGTGGGGAGCAGGGTAATGGCTCTGCCTACTCCCTGCCCCCTTTCCAGCATTGTTCCCAAGAGGGAGCAAGTTGGTAGCAGTCCCGGCGTTCCTGTGAGAACCCCAATTCCAGGCAGGTCTACCATGGGTTGCACAAGGGTGATAGGGGGTCTTTATTCTTTCCTACACCCTTGGGTGGCGGTGTTAGACAGAGCACAAGCTAGTTCTACAGTAATACCAGATCCCAGTGTTTGTAATTCCCACTGGTGTCAATGGGAGTTTCTCTATTATGCATCTCCCTCATCCCAGAGGTGGACTGCCAGGGCAAGGAGCTGGTCTTTTCTCCCTCACTCAGAGGATTGAGTTCCAAGATTAGGGTTGGCTTTTGTCTCCCCTTTTCTTGTTCCTGATTTTTATGTAACTCATCTGTTCCCTTATGTACTAGAGAGCCTGGTCAAAGAAGTTCGAGATAATGAACAAGTGGCTAATGGTTCGAATGGTGGTCCGGTGAGGCATTTCAGTACCAGGTTGAGGTCCCATGTTGGTATAGGTTGTCACACGTCTGGATAAACATTTCTGAGACCCCTGAGGAAGTGTTTTGTAGCTGGGTGTGCGAATGTCGAAGTTCCATCGATCTCTTGGTGGAATGCTGAAATGGCTGCAAGATGGACTCTGATCAAGCTCATTGTTAGCCACTGCTTTTCAGCTCCAATCTAAGATTAATGGTAGTGCAGCTGAATTGCTCATCAAGTGTCTTCCTTGACACCAGGCAGAGAACCTCTTCCATTTTTGAAGGGATGTGTTTCTCCTAGTCAGTTTTCTGCTGTTTAATAATACGTTTGACTTGTTCCGCGCAGGTTATTTCATCATGGTGGAACCATTCAGAAGCCATGCCTGTAGGTGGAGTATCTCCAGATTCGGGTGGAGAGTTTGACCATTGTGTTGAGACAGCTGATCTGACCGGCCCGGGAGAGCTCGCGGGGCACATATCATCATGCATAACAGGTAAGGATACCATGCCTGCCTGGGCCATGTTGGGACTGTAAGGATAACTTTGGCTCTGTCTGCTCATATCTTGTGTATCACGTATGATATGACTGGTATCGGTGGAAACACATACATGAGTGGTGCCTCCCATTTGATGAAGAAGGCATCCCCTAATGATCAGTAGCCCCAGTCCTACTCTTGAAGAGAACACTGTGCATTTGTGATTCATTGGGGATGCAAACAGATCGATGGTGGGGAGCGTTCCACCATTTGAAGATTGAACTCAGGACCTCTCCATTCATCTCCCATTCATGATCCTGGGAGAAGTAGCTGCTGAGCGTGTCTGCTGTCACATTCTGACAACTTGGCAGCTAACATGCTGAGATGTTTACGTTATCTTGTATGCACCAATTCCAAAGTTTCATGGCTTCTGTGCATAGAGAATGTGAGCGAGCTCCTCCTTGCCTGTTGATGTAGAACATGCAGGCAATATTGTTGGTCATAATTTAAATGGATTTGTTCCATATATAAGGTAGGAAGTGCCTGCAGGCATTGCAAACTGCTCATAGCTCTAGCAAATTCATGTGCAGTGAGTCTCTCCCGGAGATCATTTGCCTTGTATCATGTGTTGACCCATGTGAGCACCCCAGCCTATCAGTGAGGCATCTGTGGTGATCACTGTTGTCGGGGGTGTCTTTTGAAATGGGATACCCATACAGGTATTTCGTAGCCTTGTCCAGCATTGTAGTGAGTTGAGGACATTTGGTGGAACTGTGAGCCATTTGTTTAGGTTGTGTTTGCTTAGTATGTATACCGTGCTTAGCCAACCTTGTAGACTTCGTATATGTAGTCTTGCATGTTGTACCATGAACGTTGTGGCTGCCATGTATCCTAGTAATTTTAGGACCATGCGAGCCCAAACTTGAGGACTGACTTGTACCTCTGAAATGAGGTTCGTGAGGGTTTGTGAATCTGGTAAGGGGTAATGACGCCTTGGTTTCTATGGCGTTGAGGTGTGCCCCGATAAAAGTCTAGTTGTTGGACTGGGTTTATGGTTGATTTCCATTCGTTTATTTGTAGACCCAGCTCCCGGAATAGTGTGAAATTGGATTGGACTGTGTCCATTGTGTCTTGTAGGCAATCGTCCAGGTAGGGGAAAATTATTTTCCCGTTTGTGCAGATGAGCAGCTACCCCCACTAGAGTTTTGGAGAAGACTCTTGGTGCTGTGGATAGGCCAAATGATAGTATTCCATATTGGAAGTGTTCTCGTCTACCGTGAATCATAGACATTTCCTATGAGCAGAATGAATGGTGATATGGAAATAAGCATCTTGGAGGTTGAGGACTGAAAACCAATACCTCTGTTGCAATGTTGGGAGTATCACACCCAATGTGACCATCTTGAATTTTTGGGATCTGACAAACTTGTTGCGCTTCTGTTGATCCAGGATGGGTCTCCATCCCCTGCTCTTCTTCTGGGTCAGGAAGTAATGGGAGTAGAATCCCCTCCCTTTGAACTGTAGTGGCACTTGTTCCACAGCACCTAGTTGTAGAAGATGATTGACTTCTTGTCATAGTAGGTGCTCTTGAGAAGGGTTCCTGAAAAGGGACAGGGTAGGGGGTAGGGTAGATGGGCGGGAGGTAAGGGAGATAGTGTATCCTGACTTGATAACTTCCAACACCCATTGGTCTGATGTTATGGTGGCCCAGATGTGGTAAAAGGGCTGGAGTCGATGGCCAAAAATTGTGGATGGGTCAGGCGTGAGCACTGTTTCGTGAGGGAGGTCGTCCAGACCCTCGACCAACTTTTCAAAATTGCAGTTTTGGAGGTGCTGCCTGAGAAATCTGCGCCTGAGACTGAGGTGGTCGCTGGCATTGTGATCATTGATATTGGCGTTGTTGCCTGTTTAAGGAGACTCTAGGTCTCTGAGATGGTTGGTATCTCCTTCTCTTTGCGGGGGGGGGGGGTGTATATCCCCAAAGTGCGGAGCATGGCATGACAGTCCTTCACTGAATGAAGGATCTTGTCCGTCTTCTGAGAGAAGAGTTATTCCCAGTCGAAAGATAAGTCCTCTAACTTTTGTCTGGAGTTCTTTTGGCTTCTGGCCTCAGGGATACCATGAGGCTCGGCGCATTACTGAGGCTGTGGATGTTGTTCTGGCTGCTGTGTCTGCTGTGTCCAATGCTGCCTGAAGGGCTGTTTTGGATCTGAGCTAGCCCTTGGTGATGACGGCCCGGAATTGTGTGTTTTTCCTCTGGTAGCTCAGAGGTGTGCTGGGCAAGTTTCCCATAGTTGCTGTAGTCGTATTTGGCCAGTAGTGCAGAATAATCGGCCACCCGAAACTGAAGGACACCGGAGGAATATATCTTGCGTCTGAACAAGTCGAGTCTTTTGTGTTCTTTGTCATGGGGTATAACCTCGAATTGTGGCTGCTTGTTACGGTGATTTATTGCCTCAACAACTACGTCCTGGCAGGAGACCGCCTCTCTTTTCGCAGACCTCTCTGCGGAGATATCTGAGCTCACTTTTTTGTTTTTTTCAGTGGGTAGGTCTCCATTTCCATACCAGAGAGGCTGTTTGCTTGTTCTCCTTAGGCTGGAGGGACTTCTCTATCAAGATCGTTTTAAGACGGAGATCTCTATATCGCTGGGCTCTGTCTTTCAGGTTGCTGCAGTGGGAATATTTCTGGGGAATATGCCCCTAACTCAGGCAGCGTATGCATAAAGAGCGTCCATCTTCTTATGTTTTTATGTTCTTATCTGAAACGGGCATGGCATCATGGCAGGAGACGCATTGTTTCAAGTCTGGAGACCCCGTTATTTTAACTAGTAACCATCCTTTAAGGGTGGTGGTGGAGTGTTGTCTAACGAACTAACAATAAATTTGTTTTTGTTTTACTAACACTAACTTTCTCTCTAACAGCTTATCTAAATATTTACCTAAAAACTATTTCTTAACGTTTTTTAGGGAGAAGTGCTAACATTGCCCCTTTGCTCCCTTTTCAGCAGAAGACTGTTGAGAAGGAATCGGAGGGCTTGAGTCGTGCGCATGCTACACACAGCACCAATGGTGCCGTGAGACACCTACTGTGCACCCGCGACCCACGTGGACACCGCTACCATAAATTTCCAATCGACAGCACCAGGACGTACCGCTGCTTAAAGTGGAGTACCCACAGGGATACTACTCGAAGAACCACCTTGTTCCATTCAGTCCATCCCACGAGGGGTCAACAGCTTCCTTACAGTAAATATTCTAATACTCTGTCCCAAAAGATAGTGACCGCTTCTCTTTGGGAAGACTATTCCACTGCCTCAAAGAGCTCATTCACAGGAAGCGTGCCCTTTTGTAATATACCCCTGTTACTACTAGCTATAATCCCTTGTATTGTATTTATTATTTGTATTGCTTCCACGTCATCCTTAGCATTTATGTGATGGCCAGCATCTTGGCCACCATGCAGGGACTGAAGGGAGAACCTCCAGAACTAAAAGCATGAGTGGCTACAACCTTAGCTAAAGCTCCATAGCTGGCTGTGAGTATGGGGGGACTGTGACAACTCCTGTCCTCTGAGAATTGGCTCGGGGGGGGGGGGGGGGGGGCTGTAACACATACTGGCCAGCGAGTTATTTACACTAGAACTGCTCAACATTTTTACATCAAAGTATTTTTAAGACAAAAAGGACTTTTCAGACAAATGTAAACATTTTCATTTTTGTTTAAAGTTTCAGGTTTTCCATTGAAAATTTTTTTCAAGTAAAAAATTCATGTTTCAGTTCAGTTTGGGGGAAAATTATGTTTTCAAAGAGCAAATCTCCCTCCCCTCCCCCACTTTTTGTTTTGTATTAAAAAACAAAGCTTTTTTGGGTGGGAAGTTAAGGAAAAAAATTACTTTTTACAAGATGTCCCACCAAAAATGACTGATATTTTTCAACCAGTTCTAGCTCAGCCCCTTCAGATCCTCATAAGAAACCTTCATGCACCAAACACCTGAAGCCTTGACTTACTTGGATGACATCATCTACCTCAGCCCTGATAATAGGACCCAGGATACCCAGGTGTTCTTCATACTCCCCTTCAGGCTCCCGAGTTGTAAAGGTACTATCCACATAGCTTCGGAAAATCACTTTTCTGTATATGGTGTTGCCCCCATCATGGCTGGTTCTGTCATTCCTCATTGTGCTGAGGGGAACATAATGAAATTAGAAAAATTATGAAATTAGAATATAATGGAACATAAACATCATGAATTAGATAAACTGACATCTTATGATGAAAAGTAAAGACCTACACATAAAAATGCCTCAAGATGTAGTCTGAGAAACAGTTACATTTACCGTTGGAATGCTTTGGAGGAAAAAGAATCAGCACAAATGTCAGTGATTCACACTGAAAATGTGTGATCCAGGATATTAAAGTAACTGCAAAATGATATCGCTACATTCCATTTTTCTCCTCATTGATTCCACACCAAATTTGATCAGTTTGCAAATCCTGAAATAGTTTTTCTAACCACCAGTGATGAAAATTTTCTCTAATACCTGAAAATCCATCTGGGCTATTTATACCTCTTACACCCTCATCCATAGGAAACTGAATCAGAACTTAGAGTTTTGGTGAAGCAATAAGAATCCAGCTCCCTCTCCCACAGATATATCGGCTCTGGAGAGCTAATGGGAATAAAAGATGTAATTAGTTATCAGCTATAATTCAGAGCTGCATGATGAAGTGATGCTGACAGCTCAGTGAGAAGGTGTCATCTTTGCATATTTGCCATCTAATCACAACACATTTAAAAATGCAACTGAACTGTGGAGAAATAGGAATTTAGTTCCTCATAGTCACCTAAGGTACATCTACACAGGCCACAGCAGACTCGGGCTTGCACTACCCAACTAAAAATATCTGTGTAGATGTGGCTTCGGCTTTGAAGCCTAGGGATGGGGGTGGGAGTCAGAGACAAAGTGCCAGCCTGTGCTTCAATTTCAACACACTGTCTACACAGCTATTTTTATAGTGTTAGCAAAAGGCCAAGTATGTTTGGCTGCACTTGGAAGGCTTGCTGCTGCAGACTGTGAAAGAGCACTACTCCTCTAGTGCCTAAAGCAAAGGCCTGGGGACCATCTCTTCCTCATGCAGCTCTGAATTATAGCTGATAACTAACTACATCCTTTATTTTCATTAGCTCTCCAGGGCTGATACACCTGTGAGAGAGGGAGCTGGATTCTTATTGCCTCACCAAAACTCTAAGTGCTGATTCAGTTTCTTATGGATATAGGTTCTAGTCTCAACTCTTCCAAAGACTCAGGGACAGATCCTCAGCTGGGGGAAGTTGTCACAGTACCACTGACTTCAGTGGTGCTATGGTCATTTATATCAGCAGCTGAGTATCTGCCCCACACAGGGCAAATCATTTCAATATTTTAGCTTCAGGATTTTTACTCATGGAGAACTCACAGCCCTCTGGGCACTCTTGCAAGTACAGTAATGAAAGTGGAGCTGAAGCAGGGGTCTACATGGGGAAAGTTGGGAAGGAGGAAATAGACAAGTTTGTCAAGTAGCCTGAAGATACAATTTGAAAAATACACAATTTGGAGACTGAATTTTCTGTAATGAAACTATTTCCGCTCCTGTCCTAAATCACCCGACAATGAAAATTCAGGCTGTGCAAATATTTGTGTGAGTAGCAATTTTAGAATAAAAAGGCAGATTTTGCACAGAAATATGCAATCACTGGTAATTTTGCATGGTTTGATTTAAGCGTTGATCTTTGTCGCAATGAAATTTCAAATTTCTAACAGGTTGAATTTCTCAGAAAAACTGGATTAGAAATTCTCGTTGGGAAATAAAGTCACTTTTTTCAAATCAAAACAAAATGTGAACATCTCAAATTTGGGGTTCATGCGCGATGGTCCAATCAGGTCTTGATCTCTGCTAAGACTAACAACAAGAGGGTTAATTAAAATCATCTATGTTAGTGTGGTGGTGGTTTGCATGATGTGGATACTTATCTGCTGGGAACTGGACTGAGAGCCAAATTCCTCATTTTGTACTGGAGACTGAATAAAACTTCAGGTGGTAGGAACTATAAGGCTGGAATTTTCAGTGGGGCCAAGCTCTCAGCTCCATTAGGTCACTTTGAAAAATCTCCACCAAAGTCCCTATCTACCCAAGCTGGATTCAAACTGGCAACCCATCAGCTCTCTCTTGACTGAGTCCCAAACCATCCCATCCACACATACTTAGATACCAAGCTGAGGTATTGATGTGGGCCTCATTACTGTAGTATCTGAGCACCTCCCAATCATCAATGCATTTATCCCCACAAAAGAACCTGTGAGGTAAGAAAGAGCTTTATCTCCATTTTACGGAAAGGGAACTAAGGCACAGAGAGACTAAGTGACTTGCCCAAGATCACACAGGAAGTTTCTGGCAGAGCTGGGAGTTAAACCCAGGTCTCCTAAATTTTAGGCTAGTGCCATAAAGCTCTGTTCCTTCTTCTCTTCCTCTTCACCTACTGCATAACAGACTGTTAAATTGAACAGCACTTGTGTGATTAAGAAATCTCATAACCCTTCAACAACATTAGCTTTGCTGTGGGACAGCTATCTATATCAATGGCCTGGTATTTAGCAACAGATTGTGAGGCAACAGAGAGGAAGCATTTGGCCCAACCTTTTCTTTAATCCTGCATAGTCCCAGAAGACCTCTTCGGCTGCAATGTAGTATCTCTTCATGTTCTCTCTGTTGTATAGATAATGCCCAGCAATGTCATCAGGGTTACGGACATTATTAATGGTGAATCTGGGGTCTCTTGTATATTGGTCATCTGCAATTTCCTCACTGTCAGAGCCTCCTGGAACATACTCCTTGTAATCCCCATTCCCACTGGGAAGCCTTGTGATGACTGGCTTAAATTGTCTTGGCATCAGCGTGTAGTTAGCCCTGCTTGGCAAAACTGGGAGGTTGGCCTCGCTGGGCAATGCTATATTTTTAGCCTTACAAAGGGACACTGTGTGGCTGGCCTCACTGGACAATAATGTGCAGTTGAGCTCTCCAGTTATCTTTGGGGGTCTCACACCTCTGGGTGTCAATGAGAGACTACTATACTTTTGATTATCCTTTTTCCCCCTTCGGGTCTTGATGAGAATCACAGATGTACTCAAGGTGCCATTCACATTTCTCTTCTCCCCTTTCAGAGTTGGATGCTTGCTGCTTACTTTCCAATGACCCTCTGTAAACTGAGAGTAGCCTTTGAATTTCCCTTGCTGCTTCTTCTTCAGGGATACACTCTCTCTTGTAGGCATTGTAGCATTTCTGGAACGATTCTGTAACTCATCAGTAGCCTGAGCTGAATTTGTCTCCATCCCATAACTCTCCTTCCCAGAGGCCAAATTCCTGTTCTCATTCATAATTTTAGATGAAGAATTCATATTCCTTGGCAACAGCTTTCCCAACATGTCCTTTGCCGCCACTGAACTGCGAGTAGAAATTAACATATCCGATGCATAATCTAGAGTAAAATTTATTTCTTGTTTATCTTTGAGTAGTTCTAAATCAGAGAGATTGAACATGTTTAACTCACTGTTTTCTGCCCCGTATCTCACAGCAAAAGTTAAGTTTTCTGCATGTTTGGGAAATTGATCATTTTCTTTCTTGGTTTCCTCCTCCTCCTCTTTCTCCTTCACGTTCTGGTCCTCAACATATTCATTTGGAAGTTGGCCAGTCCCTAACATATCTGAACTGGAGAAATTGTATTCTCCTCCTGAATTTTCCTCTTGCGGCTCCTCTGAATAGAGCGTTGCAAAGGAGGACTTCATGCTGTCCCCTCTGTCAGGTAACAGTTCTGCTGCATCTTTTGTTTGGGCTTCTTCCCTGGTCCTCAGCAGTACATCTGCAAGTGTTTTCTCATAGTTTCCTGACACCTGACTCTGATTTGCTTCATAGTCACTTTGGTTTCCAGCTTCAGATGCCAAGCCAGGACTTACTGCTGTTGTGGTGACTGGAAGTGAATGTTCTTCTGCTGCCACTGTGAAGTTTTTATGGAGGCACCCAGCCTCGATTGGGAGAGGAGCAGTGCTTTGCGTTTCCAAGAGCTCATCAGTGTCCAAGGTATCACTGTTCTCCATGAATGGCGGATCTGAGCCAGCAGCCACATCAGCACTCTTAGTGATGGTGCCAAAGTACTCATCTATGGCCAGAGCAGTAAGATTCTGCATTTCATCCTGGACCATTGATTTGTTCCCAAATGTCCGAAGTCCCAAACTTGAGGCCAGATTATCTTGATAATCAAAATCATCAGAAGACTGCTGTTTTTTTTCTGTTTCTCCTCCAGTTTGGGGTGAGGTGACAGGCACATTTTGAAGAGTGTTCTCAGAGGAGAAATCTATGATTTCATATAGGTCATCATCATCAGAATAATCTACATCTTTTTCATGCTTGGCATCTCTAAACCTCAGCCTCATGCCATGGCTCATCTCAGGGGATCCCCAGGATGCAAAAAGCCACGTACCTGCAATTGAAAAAAAAAAGTGTACTACATATTATTTGTAGATCTTGACTGTAAACTCTTTAGGTCAGGGACTGTCTTCCATGTTATTAGTCTGTACAGCACCCCACAATATTGCTCTGGTCCTTGATTGAGATTCCTAGGCATAACTGTAGCAATAAGTCATGAATACTGAATACAGTTGACCCATAATGTTCAGAGATAGATCTGGATCTCAACTTCCTTTAAGTTCAGGTTTTTGGTACAACCCATGATAGAACGGGAGATAAGAGACCAAAACTAGATGGAAATGAGAGGTCAGCTGCGAAGTTTAGATAGGGATCCAAACTTCGCAAAGTTTGAACTTGGAGTTTGGGTTATGTTTCTTGTGTTATGTGTATAAACCTATGGATGAGAGAATACTGATCATGATAAAAATCCTCACCGGCATATTAAACCATTTCAAAATCAGATAATTTAAAACCCTCTGGAGGGTGAAGGTCTTTAATAGGATAGTGAAATTCCACATTTGGACCTCTACCTTGGCCTACATGAGAATAAATGGGCACAATGCACCAATTGACTCCAGGCTCTTTCATTTCATGGCATGTTCCAGAATAAAACATGGGAGAGATAGACAAAAAATGGCTTTTACCTGAAAAAGATGCCAGATGTAATTTTCGACCTCCTCTATATTTTAAGTGACATAGAATTGCATTGCTTTCCTTACATTATTTCCAAAGTCACCAACAATGAACACATTTTACAAGAATTGGAAAAGAAGGTCTAGAGAGGGAAGGAGGTGATCACATACTAAAACCAAACAATAATGATGGAGAAGTACAAAAAGTACAACTTTGAAGATTTCTGTTAAGTCTGATGGAGGTTTACAGCTTCAAGTAAACATTCTCCTTTTAAAAAAAATAACTATAATGCATAATTAGCCTGTGAAATTCACTGCCAGAAGGTATCACTAGATATGGACTCTATCTACGAAATCTCTTAGCAGATCATTAAACAAAACATAGCAGTCCTGCCACGTACCAACGTTGTCCATTTCTACAGTGACTGATTCTCCACTCATGGGAAAAAGATTCAGTACATCTTCATACTTCCCTCGAGTCAAAAAAGTGTGACCAGAAAGGCGTATGGACACTACCTCATCCTGGGTGCCAATACTGGAGACGTGCCACTGCACAATTCTGTCATGGGAAAATTCCAGGATTTCAGTGCTGTCAGACATGTAGCCATTTATTGCTAAAACAAAGCACAAGATATGCTGTTACTGCACCCTCACAGTCATGCAAGACAGTAAGCTAAATTCATGCCTTCAATGGACTGACATCGGAGATGAAACTGACACATCTTTGTATCCAGACAGAGAGATTATTGGCACTCTAATGAAGTTGGGCTGCAGTCCAGTCACCTTCATCTGAAGGGACACCACACCATTAGGTTTAAAAAAATCACATATTAAAATAACATGCCCTTACCTCTGTTTCTAATCACCCTATATTGGATTCAGGGTGAGAGAATTCATATATATATATATATATATATATATATTGTTTATTTTGTACATTTCTCTCAGCTAACTAGCCACTACGAGTCAATGTTACTTGTGTTTACTTTTCACTTTTGGGTTCTGCATTACTCACTGTATAACACAGATCTGTGGGTGACCTGGGCCGGGTACACTGGAGAGTGTGAGAAATGGGCTCCCAGTGCTTGTGCAATCATAGTCACCGGCTATTGTGGGAGGGCATATGCCTTCAGGACACATGCTCAGATTCACAAGCTAGAATCAAACACTGGAAGAAACCCCAGAGTCTAGCGTTGCATCAGCAGCTTCTCTGGCTGCTATGCTATCCTGTGTGTTACTGGACCACATGCTCCCTCCTGATTCCTTGTGCTGTGGCTCTGAGAAGGCAGCTTTTCAGAACTGCATGCACCGAGGCCCCACACAGGGCCGTGCAGCCAGGCTCCCCTCCCCACTGTCAAGTTAACAGACTCATTAACACTTAACAAATTGCTTAGTGCCATGCTAATAGCTGCAGCTTGCTCCAAATCCAAAAGCACACAGTACGAGGCATGCAGCTGCTTGGCTGACTTCTGGATTCTTCACAACTTCCCTCCTGATTCCTTCCCCCATCTACCCCAGGGCAAACAGGTGCAGCATCACAGACTGTTCTTGGTCACCACCTCAGGAACCCTGCCAGCCCCTGCTCACTATAACCAGTCACCCCCAGTATCCATTCCCCTCTGCCAGGCTCTACACAGACATTTACCAGAACCCCACTCCCTCACCCAGGTACTCTACCTCTCTGTCTCCCACAGTCACTGATACTTCCTCCCACTTCCAGGTGCTGCCTCAGTGGACTGCAGTTGGTGGCCCAGAAGCTCATGCAGGGCTGCTGAGACCACCGTCACTTTCCCTTCTTGGTTTACATTTGCCCGGCTCATGATGAGCTTGTTTGTGCCTAAGTTGCCCTAATCATGCCCTGTGAATTCTGAAATAAGGAAAGATCCTTGAAGCCAGAACAGATCTTGCTGCATTTTGTTGCTTTCAGCACACCTTCATCCTTCCAGCAGCATCTCAGGGGCCATGTTGCTGCCACTCTGGAAATTCCCAGGCCTGCTTTGCACGTCAAAATAAGCCCCATCTGGGTACTTGCGCTCACGATGAAGCTTTTGCAAAACTTGGGCCTAGGTTCGCACTCACTGTGCAATTAACGTGAGACCTGTAGAAACTTGGGATGGTCCCTTTTAACACTGGAAGGGTTTGCTGCAGTACTGCTTGATGTTAATCTCTCTAAGTACCAACTCTTGTTATCATCAAACAACGGCAAACAACGGCCTGCGCTTGGGCTGCTGCATCACGCCCTTTTTTTTCCCCTTTGATATTATGATACAGCAGACATGGGCAGGGTAAGTTTTAACAAGTCAGCTCATTGAATACATAGTGGGGTATATTAAGGGCCTAATCTGCCATCCTCAGAGGCAAATTTCCATTCAAGAGACAGAAGCACAGTCCAGTGGCAGAGCATGGTAGGCGAACCGATGGCATGCCAAGCTGATTTTCAATGGCACTCACACTGCCCAGTCCATGGGGGGGGCTCTGCGCATTTTAATTGAAATTTAAATGAAGCTTCTTAAACATTTTTAAAAACCGTATTTACGTTACAATACAATAGTTGAGTTCAGATATTATAGACTTAGAGAAAAAGCAGACCCTTCTAAAAATGTTAAACTAGATACTGAAGTGAAACCTTAAATATGAAAAAATTTGTATGAAGAAATGAAGACTGTGGCACACCCACTTCTGAAAGGTTGCCGACCCCTGGGGTGAGAGCAAAGGATCTGGGGTTCCAGACCCTTGGGTTTCCATTTCCTACTTTGCACTGACTCACTAGGGTGACACTTGGAACAGCTACTACATGGCTGCTATGAGACTGGGCTCCGCCTAAGTGGAGCACTTGTTGCTGTACATGCCAGGCGCTTTAGTCACTGGCTCTTCACTCACTCTGGTTGGCATCTGAGCCCTGTCAATAGTAGAATCCCTTCTTTGGCCCAATGGAAGGGAAGTGGAAGAGAACTCTTCCAGCAGCCCCCTGCAATGCTTTCTGGACCCCAATAGTTGAGGTCGCCAGACCTAGGTTAAACCTATCGATAGATGGGGTCAGAACTTCCTCCCTTTCCCTGCATAGCTTCAAACTTTGGGGAAGTTTAGAGTGATGTTGTCTAGAACCAGGATTTTGCAATTTCTTGTCTTGGCAAACAAAGCACCATGAAGAAATCACTACCCAGCCTGATTTTCTAACTGAAAGCCCAATGAGCACTCTAAAATCTGGGACCAAATATGCCAGCAACAGCTAAAAGCTATCACTGCAGCAGCAGCCCTTTATAGAAAAGTCCTATAGAATTTAATAGAAAATAATTCCGTTATTTTAGGGTTTTTGACTCATGCTATAGAATTTAAATGTCCCAACTAGTGAGTTCTGTAGGGGTGGTTCAAAGAACTTATCCAAAGGATCTCATATGCCATTAGATTCTACAGGTTTTTAGACTGACTTCTACAGAAGCCTAGTGATCCGATCCCAGCTCAGTTCTAGAGGCCTTTTCTCTAAGGGAACAATCAATGAAACCAAAATCCCCTGTAGTTCAAACACCACACGAGGACAGAAGCCTCTCTGTCTCTGTCTCTTTCTCTCTCTCTCAGAGGTTGTAGAACATGATCATACCTGCACACCCCTCTTGTCCAGTGTTTCACTTTTACAAATCAGAAGTGGGCCAATCAGTCCAGAGGCTATATCCCTGGTTACATCTACAGCACTGTGATATAATCTCGTTAGACACTGGGCATCCTGTGCGGTGGGCTGATCGGTGTCCATGACACTCCATTGATACGTGTAGGTTTCCCCTGGTTGAACTGCTTTACTCACAGTGCCATTCTCTGAAGGAGAAATAAAATGAGAGAAATATTAATAGGAGTTACAAACTAGAGCTAGATTCATGGCTGGTGTAAATTGGCGATGAAGTCAGTGCACCTTCAGGCACGTGAAGTCCAATATGTACTTTGGAAAGGTCTACACTTCGAAAATGACTGAGTACGGGGACCTAGATACAGCATGTTTGTCCCATGTGGCTTACAACAGAGTTCCTGTTTGCAGTGCAGAAAGCAGCTTAACTATGCTCTGTTATTAAATTAAAGCCTTGGACCGGCCAAAGCTTTAGCACAGCCTGGAGACATGCTTCATGTCCACTGCCCAATGCAAAACGTACAGTCACTGCGTTTTCTGACTAAAGTGCTCCCATGTGCTAAATGGGAATTATACCACTTACTTTAGAGACTTGTCATGAAGCTAAATGATGTGTGTAAATTGCTTTGAGATCCATGGATGGAAGGCACTACGGAAGGACAAAAAAACTGTTGAACAAGGACTATTCATATCCGGGGCAGAAAATTCTATATTTTAATTGTGACAGTTTAAGGTGATAGTGAACTGCATACTGGCGGGGAGGCAGATTCAAAAGGAATTGCTTTAGCTCTAGCATATGTCCTGCCTAAAGCCAGCTCCATTCTATTTCTACAACAAACCTGCTCTCTCTACATTCTTCCTATACCAAACAATCACCCATAAAAGAGTATCTAATCAGTTGAAGTTAATGCTGCAGAAATAGAATCAAAGGACTGGAAAGGACCTCGAGAGGTCATCTAGTCCAGCCCTCTGTACTCACGACAGGACTAAGTAATATTTAGACCATTCCTGACAGGTGTTTATCTAACCTGCTCTTAAAAATCTCCAGTGAAGGAGATTCCACAACATCCCTAGGCAGTTTATTTCAGTGCTTAACCAACTTGACAGTTTGGAAGTTTTTCCTAATGTGCAACCTAAACTTCCCTTGCTGCAATTTAGCCCATTGCTTCTTGTCCTATCCTCAGAGGTTAAGGAGAACAAATTACCTCCCTCCTCCTTGTAACAACCTTTTATGTACTTGAAAACTTATGTCCACCCTCAATCTTGTCTTCTCCAGACTAAACAAACCCAATTTTTTCAATCTTCCCTCAAAGGTCATGTTTTCTAGAGCTTTAGTCATTTCTGTTGCTCTTCTATGGACTCTTCTGTTGCTCTTCTCTGATTTATCCACATTTTTTCTGAAATGTGGCGCCCAGCAATGGACACAATACTCCAGTTGAGGTCTAATCAGCACACAGTAGAATAAAAGAATTACTTTTGGGTTTTGCTTACAACTCTCCTGCTAATACATGCCAGAATGATGTTTGCCTTCTTTTGCAACAGTGTTACACTGTTGACTTATATTTAACTTGGATCTGGGGGTCACAGTGGATCACTTTTCCACAGTACTCCTTCCTAGGCAGTCATCTCCCATTTTGTGTGTGCACAAGTGATTGTTCCTTTCTAAGTGGAGTACTTTGCATTTGTCCTTATTGAATTTCATTCTAGTTACTTCAGACCATTTCTCCAGTTTGTCCAAATCATTTTGAATTTTAATTCTATCCTCTAAAGCATTCGCAACCCCTCTCAGCTTTGTATCAGCCACAAACTTTATAAATATAGTTTCTCTGCCATTATCTAAATCACGGATGAAGATATTGAATAGAACCAGACCCCACTCGATACGCCCTTCCAGCTTGACTGCAAACCAATGTGAATGCTGCTTGCTGTCTGACTCATACAAAGAAATGCAATCACATCTTTCCCGTCCTTGAACAAATCCACTGACTCCCCCATTCCTTACAGGAATCAGGAAATAAAATGTCCCCTCTTCCTTCTTGAAAGCCTTCCATGGACTGGCTACAGCTTATTTCATAGCTCTTAACTTCTGTGTAGTCTCTCGTTTGCTCACCCAATACAAGCATCCTCACTGTCCAAGATTGTGAATACACAGTCTTGCCACTGTTGATGACTTTTCCTGTTGCTACTTCTGCTCTTTCTATATCTCTCAGCCCCATCTCATTTCAGATCACAGCAGAAAACATTTCTCTTTTTCCCTTAGCTATTGCTTCTTAATATTTCCTAATATTTCTTCTCCTCCGTTACTATTTCAC
>NC_133769.1:163818847-163841424 GCF_003597395.2 Chelonoidis abingdonii | reverse complement strand
GATGGGATGATTGTCCCCAGGGATATCATGCGGAACTTCAACTTTTTCATGAACTTGTTCAGTCTTTGCAGGTCTAGGATAGGTCTGAGGCCTCCTTTTGCCTTGGGGATTAGGAAATACCGGGAATAGAACCCCTTGCCCCTTAAGTCCTTCGGTACTTCTTCTATAGCTCCCATGGCAAGGACCATCCGTACCTCTTGCAAGAGGAATTGCTCATGAGAGGGGTTCCTGAAGAGGGACGAGGAGGGGGGTTGGGATGGAGGGAGTGAAATAAACTGGAGGTGGTATCCGAATTCTACCGTGCGTAGGACCCAATGAGGTTAATTGGGTCCACGCAGGGAGAAAAGGGGAAAGGCGGTTGTAAAACTGAAAAGGATCCTGGGAGACAACTGGTACACCGCCCTCGGGCGCACCTTCAAAAGTTCAGTTTGGATCCCGTCGTTGAGTTGGAGGGACCGTTATTCTGACCCCCTTGAGGTCCAGACTGTCGTTTGCAGTTGCCTCGACCTTGCCTCCTGCCAGAGTCCTGTCTTGGTCTAGGCGGGGGGTAAGGGCATTGAGGTTGGGTGTGGAAGGATCTTCGTTGAGTCTGTGGTGTATGCGTCCCGAGTGAACGCATAATCACCCGATTATCTTTCAGACTCTGTAGCCTAGGGTCTGTCTTCTTGGAGAATAGACTCTAGCCATCGAATGGCAAGTCTTGGATAGTGTGCTGAAGTTCAGGTGGCAGGCCTGACACCTGAAGCCATGATACACGCCTCATGGAGATTCCAGAGGCCACAGTTCTGGCTGCCGAATCGGCAGCGTCCAGCGAGGCCTGGAGAGAAGTTCTCACCACCCTCTTTCCTTCCTCCAATAGTGCCTTAAATTCTTGGCGGCAGTCTTGCGGGACCAGCTCTGTGAATTTCCCTACAGCCTCCCAGGTGTTGTAATTATACCTGCTAAGTAGGGCTTGCTGGTTTGCCACCCTGAGTTGGAGGCTCCCTGCGGAATAGATTTTACGGCCCAACAAATCCATGTGCCTAGCCTCCTTAGATTTTAGGGCAGGGGCTTGCTGGCCATGGCGCTCCCGTTCATTTACGGACTGTACGACCAGTGAGCAGGGTGCACGTATAAGTACTTGTACCCCTTAGAGGGCACCATGTACTTCCGTTCCACTCCTCTGGCCGTGGGCAGAATAGATGCCAGGGACTGCCAGATGGTATCTGCCTTAGCTTGAATCGATCAAATGAACGGTAAGGCCACTCGAGTTGGTGCATCCGCCGACAATATATCTACCACAGGGTCCTCAACCTCCGGATCCTCCTCCACCTGCAGGTTTATATTCAGGGCGATGCACCTCAGGAGGTCCTGGTGTGCCCTGAGGTCAATTGGAAGCGGGCCTGATGAGGATGTCCCTGCTACCACTTCATCCAGGGAAGAGGAAGATGAAAGGCCTGGGACGAGTGGGTCCTGTATAGTCTCCTGATCATGGGGGACGTCAGGGACCGGTGAGACCCGAGGGTCTGGTGCATGGATGGAAGCTTCCTCCATACCCGCAGGAGGGGGCGGCTGACAGTAGCCTCTGGCACCCAGTGTTCCGATGGAACGGAGCGTGATGTCACTGCGGGTCCACCTTGGGCTTGGTGATATGCCCAAGGTGTCCAGAAGGACCACTGATGAGGTCCCTGGTCTGGGCCGTGGTCTCTTGGAAGACTCGGCTGTGTGTATCAGAATCACGGTCATGTGCGTAGGAGGCACTGTCCGCGTGTGATGATACTGATGTATGGCGAGACGGCCAAGGAGGAGCTGAAACCACTTAGGAAGGGTCTCTGCGTCTGGTTGATCTGTCTCCATGCGGCACCGGAGAACAGTACCGGGCGCCGTACCGGTACCGGGAATGAGACCGGGACCTGCGACCGGAGCGGTGCCGGGAGATCAACCAGGACCTCGAAGCTCTATGTCGAGAGTGGCTGCGAGAGGGACAGTACCGTGAACGGTGCCGGGAGCTGGATTGGTGCCGAGAGTATCGGGTCGGCGAGCGCAATCTTGAACGGTGCCGCGAGTACAACTGGTACCAAGATGGAGAGCGGTACTGGGACTGCGAGCGGCGTCAGGACTGGGATCAGTGATGGGACCGAGAATGCCAGCGGGACCTCCATTGTGATGGGTGCCTTTCAGCGGTGCCGAGTGAGGATGGTCTCAGCAGGGCAGGCTTGCCTACTGATTGGATAACCCGCACCAGCGGTGCAGGGGGTTGAGGCAGCGCAGGCTTTGTCAGGGCAATCAGCTCCCTTGCCGTAGAGAATGTCTCTGGCGTGGAGGGAACAATAAGCTCAACCACGGCGCGTGCCAGGGAGCTGTCAGGCACTGGACTCGACGGCTCTTGCGAGGCCGGAATCAACGGCGCTGAAGTTGTCGGTGCCGCGGGAGTTGTCAGTGCCAGGCGGTCCAACTTAGGCGGGTATTCTGACTGCGACGTATGCCCGGGAGTCGCAGGAGTCTTGTCCCTCTTGACCCACAGGGAGAGAGAGCAGTGCCAGGCAGGCTTCTGGGCCGGTGACGGTTGGTGCCAAGGGGCCTTCGCAGTGCACGTGCGCTCCGGTACTGAAGATGGACTTCCCGGTGCGGACTGTCCAGCGCTCAGTGCCGAGGGCGGAGGAGTAAGGGCTGCCTCCATCAGGAGGTGTTTGAGATGGAAGTCCCGCTCCTTTTTCGTCCGCGGCTTGAAGGCCTTGCAGATGCGGCACTTGTCTGCGAGGTGGGATTCCCCCAGGCACTTAAGGCAGGAGTCGTGAGGATCTCCTGTCGGCATCGGCTTGTGACAAGCCGAGCATGGTTTGAAACCCGGTGAACTGGGCATGGGCCCCGGCACCGGGTGAGGGGAAAGGGCTAATCCCCAACCCCTCTTAACTATATACAATAACTATGTTAAAGAACTAATAAAACTAGGTAGAAATATAGAAAATTGAACTATATACACAATAACGATGAAAGAACTACAAGTAGCTAGGGAGGTGGAGGTCAGCTAAGCCGCGCTCCACTGTTCCAATGACCGACACGGGCGGTAAGACGGAACTAAGGGGTGGTTGGGTAGGCAGGGGTATATATCCAGCGCCATGGCGGCGCCACTCCAGGGGGCGCCCAGCCGACCCACCAAGTGTTGCTAGGGTAAAAATCTTCCGACGAACGTGCACGCAGCACGTGCACACCTAACTGGAATGGATATGAGCAATCACTCGAAGAAGAACAGTTTCAGCAGAAGGTTTGGTTGAAAAAGGAGAACATGTGGGCCCTTGACAGGTAGTAAATCATTTACAGCCTTGTGTCCTCTTAACAGTTCAAAGCGTGAAACTCTTGGTGTTAAATGTAGAGTGGTCCCGTAAGCAAACAGTGTTTCATATAAAGCCTCTTTCCCTGGTCTTGCCTGAAAACTGGTAAGTTGCAAACTTTCTTTCACCAGTCTGTTCATTCTCTCAAGTAGACCACTGGCTCTTGGATGGTATAAAGAAACCGTTTTGCATTTGATATCACTGCTAATAAGGTAGTGTAGCATTTCAGCAGAAGTTACTTGCATTCTATTGTCAGGTACCAGTTCCTTGGTAAACCCTTCTCAGGCAAAAACTGATGATGTTAACTTATTTACTATTTCAGCGGTAACCTTTCCAGTGAATGTAACTTGTGGCCAATTTGAATGATAGTTTACCATTACTATGACAAACCTCTGTGCAACAGACTGATCTTCAAATGCTCCCATTAGGTCAGGAGCCAGTTTCTTCCATGGACAATTGGGATAATGAACTGGTGTGAAAAGGAGGCTGAAGGTTTTCTGTGACTTATCACTTCTAGCACAATCCGTGCAATTCTTGATTATTTCCGCAATGTGCTTGTCCACTCCTGGCCACCAGAAGTCTTATTGCAGTCATCTTCTGGTTGGACTCTTCCCCATAAGTCCTCCAGGTGCCAAGTGAATTAATCATTGTCTCAGAAGTGTAGGCACAACAGGATGGTCAATTCTCAAAACCCATTCACTTACAACGGACAGCTCATGTGACACATATCTATATGGTTCCAAGTGTTCTGGTGTCATTGTCATGTAAAAAAACAGGAGTACTTGTGGCACCTTAGAGTCTAAGAAATTTATTTCAGCATGAGCTTTCGTGAGCTACAGCTCACTTCTTCGGATGCATAGAATGGAACACACAGACAGGAGATATTTATACATACAGAGAACATGAAAAGGTGGAAGTAAGCAAAACTGATGATGGTACTTATTAATTTCAGCGGACCTTTCCAGTGAATGTACTTTGTCCAGATTTGAATGAATAGTTGTACCCTTACTTAGAAATAACCTCTCGTGCACAGACTGATCTTCAAATGCTCCCATTAGGTCAGAGAGCAGTTCTTCCATGGACATGGAATAAGAATGGTGTAAGGAGGCTGAAGTTTCGTGATATCACTTCGGCACATCCAGTGCAATCTGATTATTCCCAATGTGCTTGTCCTCCTGGCCACAAGTCTTGCAGTCATCTTTCTGTTGACTCTTCCCATAGTCCTCAGGTCAGGATATAATTGTCTGAGGTAGCACAACAGTGTCAATTTCAAAACCCATTCACTTACACGGAGCGTCAGATGGACCTATCTATTGGTCTCAAGTGTTTCTGGTTCATGTCATTAAAAACAGAGTACTGTGCGCCTTAGTCTAAGAGAGTTATTTCGAGCATGAGCTATTCGTGAGCTACAGCCATCTTCGGATCATAGATGATAACACACAAGAAGGAAATATTATAAATACAGAGAACATGAAGGTGGATATGGCAGACAACGAGGTCTATCATGTGAATGAGCTACATCAGCAGGAGAAAAAAAATTTGAGGATAATTAGATGACCATAGAAGGTGTGAGAGAAATATGAAATAGGATCAATTATGTGGTAATGACCCAACCAGTCCAGTCCTGTTAGGTGCTGATGTAATGACTTAATTGCATATAATTCGAGTTCAAGCAATCTCTCTTTGGAGTCTGTTTTTGAAGTTTTTTTGTTGCAAAATTGCTACCTTCAAGTCTGTCACTAAGTGGTTAGAGAGGATGAAGTGTTCTCCCACTGGTTTTTGAATGTTTTGATTCCTGATATCAGATTTGTGTCCATTTATTCTTTTGCGTAGAGACTGTCCAAACCAATCTTCTTCCAAAGGTTTCTGGGGAGGGCTTCCTTATTTCTTCCACTGCGGTAGGACACTTTCCTATGCCAGTCAGCAATTCCTTCAGCCAGAACCACTGCAGCACAAAGGCTGACGGCATACGGCCCTAGTTTGCAGCCAGATGCCTGCAGGATCTGTTCCCTTCCAGCCTCCATTACCCTCAGGAGTGAGAGATCAGCTAAAATCACCACCGCCTGTGGAAAACAGTGCCAGTATTCCATTCAATTGCCCTATATGTATACACTCGTGCCTGTGAGCTATCCCCCTGCATTCCATCCCACTCCCTTTCCCTTCATGGTTGTACTCACCATGACTGGACTGCAGCCAGGCTATATCAATCACAAGGAAAAATGAGAATCTAGTGCTTGCAACTTGTGTGGATGAAGGGGAGTGAGTTCAGTATACTCAGTTTCCATTTATTTCGTGAACACACTCACAATAGTACCTCTGTGCATTGTACCCTTTGCAGTTGGAAATGTGGCCTGGGGGGATAGGGGGTCTCTCCATCCACAGCAGTGGAGCAGTTCAGCCATATAAAAAGAAGGAAAAGGAAGATGAGGGATGGAATGTTCCAAGAGATCTTGCAAGCCTCTGCTGCTCTGGATACCAAACATGGGACATGGATGTTCACCCTCGCGGAAGCAGGCCAGGAATAGAGCAGAGAGGAGAAAGGTGCAGGAAAAGGACAGACGTGCAACAGGAAATGCTAGTGTTTCTCAAGCAGCAAACAGACATGCTGCAGGCTCTCGCTGACCTTCAGGTTGAACCATCTTGTGCTCACTTCCTCCTGCAGCCCACAGAGAACTGCATTGTGGGACCTCTGGGGCCACTGCATTATCCCTACAACATCACCCTAAACAATCACAGCTGCACATACACTGACTTGTGAGAGATCCAGTTGGTGTATGTGTTTCTGAAATGGAAATGACTGTTCCTTCCCCTTCAAAAATTCTTTTCCCTTTATTTAAGTTTTATTCAATTATAATTTTTTTTCCTGTTTGCATGGGTATGGAATAAACGTCTATTTTTGGCAACTTAGTGGATTTTCCAACTCCAAACTGAGTCCCGACTGATCGGTAGCAGTTGGACATTTCAAGTGTCCACAGTGCAATTACCACTCACTTCTCCACTGTCAGTGCAGATCTCATTTTGGTGTTGCTGCGCAGGAGGGCTGGGGTGAGTTCGGCACATAGATCCAAGAACATCTGAAAGTTATGCAGTCATTGCTCGTTTTCCCAAACCTGATGTGATCTCACCCATCAGTGCTTCTTTCTCCGGCCCACCTCCAGCTCCATCATCAATGCCATCAACAACTTGAATTGTTTCCTTCTATGTCCCAGAGCAATTTAGCCTCCAGGAAATTGTCATGTTCCCTGCAGGCTTCTCTGGCTGCAGGATCAGGCACGCCATTCTCACAACACTCATCACAACAGTACAGAGCTTCTGACACAGATAGTGGACAGCGAGGAGGGATGCACAAGTTTGTGGGGATTTTGAAAAGAGGCACAGAACATTATGGGATGCAGATGAAATTATGGGATGGAGAACACTGCATTATGGGACATTGAAATCGTGTGACTCATTTTCCATCGATATAAGCGCTGCTAGTGAGAACGCGCACTGCTGACAAAACGAGCGTAGTGTGGACACGTAAAACCAATGTAATTACTGCAACAGCTGTTTGCTGATGTAACTTAGGTCAACATAATTTTGTCGCATAGACATGAATCTTAGTCTGCGGAACAGCACCACTCGCTTAGGAAACCTCCTGCTGCCTCACAGTGTCAGACTCCCTAGGCTTCCAGCCTGCCCTTGATCCTGTCCTTGTTCCGGCCCCAGCCTTGCCCGGGATTTGTTCCAGCTTGCTCCAGTCTTCTCTGTGCCCTATTCTGAATCTGCTCCAGACATGTTCCTGACCCACTCTAACCCTGTACCCACCTCCTGACCCCCTTGGACTGACTCCAACCTGGCTTCAACCTTTGGCCTACTTCTGGTATGTGACTGGAATCCTGACTGGGCTCATCAATGGACTCTGACCTTGGTTCTAATCCTCCGCCTGTCCCCAGACCTTAGTTTGAGCACAGCCCTGTCCCGATTCTATGTCCAGCTTTGAATACTGCTCCAACCACCAGGCTTGACCACCTAGAACCCAGAGCCTGACACATTCACTTATTCAGCCTGGTAGAGCCCTTCAGAAGCCATTCACTAGCACAGGGGTTGGCAACCTTTCAGTAGTGGTGTGCCGAGGCTTCATTTATTCACTATAATTTAAGGTTTCACGTGCCGGTGATACATTTTAATGTTTTTTAGAAGGTCTCTCTCCCTACAAGTCTATATATTATATAACTAAACTAGTGTTGTATTGTAAAATAAACAAGGTTTTCAAAATATTTAAGAAGCTTCATTTAAAATTAAATTAAAATGTTGATCTTACGCCCCCGGCCCGCTCAGCCCGCTGGTGGTCTGGGGTTCTGTTCATCTAGGCCAGCAGTGGGCTAATGGGGCCTGTGACCGGGACCCCAGCTGGGAAGGGTCTGGCAGCCAGAACCCCAGTCCAGCAGCGGGCTGTGCGGGGCCAGCAGCCAGGACCTCAGACTGACAGTGGGCTGAGCGCTCAGCCCACTGCCGCTCAGAGGTTCCATCCGCCGGCTCCTGCCAGCCAGCATCCCGGATGCCAGATCCGCTCACCCCGCCGCCGGTCTGGGGTCCTGGCCCTCCCCACATACAGTGGGTACCTACCTTCTCCCTGGTTCTGGCCCATTCTCTTCCTCTCTCTGCACTGAGCTGAGGGTAGGAGTGGACCGAGCCAAGGATTGGGGGTAGAGGGTCTGGCCAGGAGCTAGAATGAGGGAGGGGTACCTTGGCAGCTCCCATTTGGTGTGAGCGGTGCAGGTGGGAATGTGAGTGGGTGTGTAGCAGGTAGGGCATGGTGAGTGGGGGTGCTAGGAGCTCCGTTTGGTGCTAGGGGTAGGTGGGTGAGGGGTGGGTTGGTGGGGTGCATGGGATGTGGGGGGGGTCGGATGTGCAGGGTTCAAGAGTCAAGGCAGAGGGCTGGGGGCATGTGAGGGGGGTGCAGGTGTCAGGGTAGGGGGGCTGGGTATGTGTAGGGGGTGCCAGAGTCAGGGCTGGGGTCATGGGTGGGGGTGAAGGAGTCAGAGGGCTGGGTGGTACAGGGCTCAGGGCAGGGGCCTGGGTTGTGTGTGGGGGTGCAGGACTCAGGGCTGGGTGTGTGTGTGTGTGTGTGTGTGTGTGTGGGAGGGTTAGGGTTCAGGGCAGAGGGCTGGGTAACTGCCCCCCCCAGAACCCCCAGCCCCCCTGCTCCTTGTCCTGACTATCCTCTCCTCGGACCCCACCCCCTATCTAACCACTCTCTGCCCCCTGACAAGACCCCCAGAACTCTGGATCCATACAACCCCCCCGCTCCTTGCCTGCCCCAACCCCTCTCCATATCCCTACCTCCTGACAGGACCCCCAGAACTCCTGACTCATCCAACCCCCGCAGCTCCTTGTCCCCTGACCTCCCCCTCCAGAGACCACCCCCAGACCCTCCTTGCTCCCTGCCCCCTGACTGCCCTGACCCCTATCCACCCCTCACCCCCTAACTGACCCCGGGACTCCCATGCCCCATGCACCCCCGCTACTCCCTGACTATCCCCTCCAGAGACCCCTCGCCCCTAACCACTCCCCTGGGATTCCACTCAACCCATCCAACCCACCCTGCTCCCTGTCCCCTGACTGCGCCCACCGCTTATCCAACCCCCACCAGCCTGGATCTGTATCCCTTACCACGAGGCTACCTGCTCATCTGGAGTTTTGTCGCCGGTGCGTGCGCGCAGCCCCACCCCACCCCTCAGAGCGCTGTGCGCGCCACGGCGTTGCTCTGGATGAGTGGGGAGCAGTTTTCTCTCCCCACAGAGCCAAACTTTGCCCCACGGGAGCGCGCAGCCTCGGCAGGGCTCCAAGGGAGGCGGGGAGAGGCCGGCGGCTTGCTGTGCTCTGTCCGCGCTCCGGCCAGGCAGTGCGGACCCTGCAGCTTGCCACGTTGGCAGGATTTTTAATGGCACACTGGAGTCCCAGCAGGCTCCAGCATGCCATTAAAAATCAGCTCGCGTGCCATGTTTGGCACACGTGCCATGGGTTGCCAACCCATGCACTAGGGCTTCTATATAGTGTATTCTATAAATACCATGCAGTCTTGCCACTAATATTCCACCTGTTCGACAAGACTGAGTTCCTGTGAAAAATATGCAGAAGAAGTTCTTAAGGGCTATGACTTTACATTATATAGTGCACTTCCTAAGCTGCCTCAAGTTAACATTTCATCAACAGGGTACAGTTCACCATTTTACCTATCAAAGGTCTCTGGAATTTCTGGAGCATAATCCCAGGTGATTTCTTCTGCAGCAATGAAATATTCCCAGTTCTTAATCATACGCACTTCCTTAAAGGATAATTTCTTCTTGAACACGTCTTTCCCCACAAGTTCTTTTATGTTGAGGTAACCATGCATTCCAGCTGGTTGAAGAGAGACACAGTACAATGGTTACTGATAGTCCTATGAACAGTGCATTCCTACAGCCCATCAGCTCAGGATGCATGAAAACATTCACCCATTGACCTGAGTTTATTCGGGTTTAAAAAAAGGGAAAAAAAGAAGAGTGCAGGCACTAAGGGTGGTATTTTCAAAGGGGCTTGTGGGAGTCAATGAGAGCTCAGCAACTAACTCGCAGAGCCTCCTTTGAAAATACCAGCCTAACTGACAGCAAGAATTTCCCCCTTTCTGTTCAATGAGCCCTCCAACCTTTCACAATAGGGAATCCACTGATCCATTACAACAGAGATCTGTTCACTCGAGGGGGAAACAAACATCCACTGTTAAAGCTCACTGAACTGCAAAGGTTCTCTGTTTCTCCTGAAAGAGCTGGTCAATCTCCAGGTTTTTTATAATTAGGCTCATCTGACCACCTCCCAAAGAATTAAAAACAAAGAGTTAGATTCATTGTTGCCCTGTAGTCCCTTTGCAGCAGTAGTCCTAACGAGCCTCAACTTGCAACCCTAATTCAAACAAAATGCCCTGTTTCCACTGATTTCCTAGGATGATCCCAAATGCATTAGCCACCACATTTGACAAAGTTAGCAGCACTTTAGGAGATAAGGAGGAAGAGACAAGTATGATACTCTCTGCAACTGCCTCCTGAACAGATGTTCCCTTGCCTTGCAGATGATTCTGGACAAGAGAAGATATTAGCCATCTTCCTTTCTGGCTCACAGTCATGTTTGCTGTGGTCGATGCACCTCCCACAAGGCTGACTGTTGAGACCTTGCGACGATTTTGTTCCAGGACTTGCCCATTGAAATGGATGGAGAATATCTCTGGTTTGGAGCTCATTCCTATCAAATGCCAGCTAATGTGATCGTATGTGCAAGCTCCTAGGTCTGAAACAGAACAGCAGGGTTAAGAACACAGGTGAATCATCCAAGAATCACAGAATGGTTAATTAATTCCCACTGGTAGGTCAAAAGTGAATATTCACTCGGCACTTTCAATCAAGTCTCTCTGATATCTTGATGGCCATGTCTAGGATGGATACTGCATAGGCCATGGGTGGGATTTTCAAAAGTACTTAAGTAGATTAGGAGTCTAAATCCCCTTGAAAGTCAGTTGAGTGCCTAACTCACTTAGGTGCTTTTGAAAAACCTCACTCCTTATCCAGTGGGTGGCCGGAAGAGATTTAATTCTCTCTCTGCGCGAACAGCCACGGCTTTGGAAGCCATGTGCTCTCGGCACCAAGGTCAGACTGCAGGGGAAAGCGGTGATGGTTGGGAGTGTACACATGCTCCCTGGTGGAACCAGATGCTCATCGTATGGTTATACACGAGGCTGTGCCACTCGACTTCTTCTGTTCGCTTTCTACAGCTCACTAGCATACGCTGCAGTGAGGAGTAAGACACAGTTTGTGGACACTGGCTGGATGCCATGAGTACGCACAGTACCTGGCAACGTCCCATTAGCGTAACCATTAATCGTGTACAGGAGAGAGGTTGATTTTTGCCAGCTTTTGCTTTCATCAAACACAGCAAACATCAACACATATTCTCTGTCAAACAGCTTCTGTGTCCCATCTTCCTTCAGGCTTCCTGTGGGAGGAAACAAGAGGTATCAGATGAAGGCAAAAATAAAACCAGCTCATATCAACTAAGAGGCATCCAGATCTATTCCATGAGCTTGCCACATGTGCCAGCTGCACCTGGCCACATAGGACGTTTTTTCAAAATGTGTTTGAGGTGAATTTAGTTCTGGGGAAAGGTGCTGGACTGGCAGCTTTGGAGACTGAAGGCCTCTAGCATCCACAGAACAGGTTAGGCACAGGGAGCATTTTTAATATGGGCAAAACAAAGTGTTTTTTCCTAGCCTCGTTCTTGGAAACAGTTTTGGCTACAACTGTCCAAAAGAATTCAATCTGCGGGAAACACCTGGAATGGTAAATTCCAGCCTGAACAGTTAAAGTCTGACAATGTTATAAGCAATTGAAACTAGGGGTCTCAAAATGGGAAATGTCAGGCAACTTTACTATAAGGCGATGTTACCAGCCCTACCTACCATAAGAATTATTCAAGAAACTAGTGTGCATTACAGCTAGTCCAGAACACTGTAACCCAAAGGCCTAAAATAAAGACAGAGGAAACAAAAATCAATTTCCTCTAAACTGCCTGCACAGAAACACGAGAAGGAAAGAGGAAAATGAAATGCCTTCTCACATGATGATACAATCTTCAAGCTTGATTTTGATGATTTTTAGTTTCTATCGTTACCATAACAGAAAACAACACTATCAGAATGCGCTAGGCCACTAAAACAGTAGACCAGCTAATGTTTTATAGCTTTTATCTACCCAAAGCATTTTCGTTACCTTTTTTACATATAAGCAATGCTCCAGTCAGACCGGAGTTAAAGTCCATCACCATGTTCTCATGTGAGTAATAGATATAGGTGAGACAGGGAGGGTCGGCTTCTTTAGGCCCAATTTCTGCTGTGATCTCCCACGTGTATTTATACACCAATCCTGGAGGCACAGCATCGTCCACTTTTTCAAAAGAAGATGTTCTGTCATCGTACAAGGAACCTGTGTAGGTAGAAGTCGAGAGAGGGAGGTAGAGGTGGCATTGAGGGAGGGACTGATGAACGTGTGCACAGGGTTTTACTACTCTTGCCATTCATACACAGAGAGTTTGATTCTTCTCTCACCTACACCAGCTTTACAATGGAGCAGTCATTGACACCAGTGCACAGGGAGGGTAAAATGCTACCGTTTACATTCACTTTGCACTGGTGAAAGTGAGACACACAGTGCAAATTGGGCACATATTAAATAATAAATAACCCATTACCAATGGTGGCAAATGCCTTGAACTCTAAAGCTTTGGAACTGAAAGACTATAAATACATTTTCTTTAACACACACATTTAACCATTTACTGTATGGGAGGATAGTTCCCAACATTTAGGATAAGGTGCTTTCTGAGAACACTGTAACCGTTTGGAGTAAACAGCGTGTGGGGAGGCAGGACAATGTCGTGCAGTTCATTTAGTGCACAAAAAGCCACAGACTGAATTCAAAGGTCACAGAACGTCAGTCTTTGGGGGATTTTCTGAGCCTTTCCCCCCTTACCACTCTATTTTCTACCCCCTTGTTGCACTTGCAGCTCTATGCAATCTAGCTGATTGAGTGCCAGTTAGAAGAAGTTAACATCAAATTGGATTCCATCCTTAATTTTATTAATGGATGTTGGTAAATCATTTGGCAGGATAGAGTGGCACTGTCTTAAATGGATATCTTTTCTCAAGTTTGATTTGGTCTCTATGGCATTCTAGGAAACCAGCAGGATATATTAGTACCATGACTCTAATAACTGACAGCCAAAGGCCAGATCTTGCAAGAAACTGAGCTCCTACTGGGAGATACTAAGTACCCTTTGTCATAGTCCCTGGGCAGGCCACCCCTTTTGAGAGCCTGTTCTAGTCCCCTGACTGCATCTCTTTGAAGTGGCAGGGCTATGCCTCCACTTCTTTTTGGGGTGAGATCCCCTGATCCACCCACTCCCCGACTTGGTCTCTAGATCACACCTGCCTGGTTGCCAACCATGATATCTAGCAAGCCCAACGGCTTGGCACCTGCAAGAGTTTCTCCTTGGGAGCCTGTGGTCAGTGGTAGTACACAGTGACACAGAAGCAACCTCTTCAAAACAAAGTATGATTTGTTTGTCGAAAGGAGCACAACACTGAGAGAGATGGATTGAAAATAAGAGACCTATACACATACTGTTTTACCTACTCTAGGCATTCCCCTCAAACCCCTAGGTAGCCTTGGAGCCCATGTTTTCTTGGGGACCAAATTACATCCTGCTTGCTGCCCCTGACTCTCTTCTGGATACATCTGCATTGGAGCAGCACAGCTACAGTGCTGGTGCTGTACCACTGACGTGTAACGCTTCCTTACTGACACTAGGGGATTTCCATTAATATAGTTAGTCCACCCTTCTGAGAGGCAGTAACTAGGTCGACGGATTAATTCTTCCATTGACCTAGCTGCGCCTACAGTGAGGATTAGGGTGGGTATTTTAACTGACCACTTTTGTTCTCCAGGTTCTCAGCTTTGGCAAAACAGCTATGTCACCAGCATAAGGGAAGAGTTAACCAGCAGTATACACATCTCAGACAACAGGGCTGTCACGTGGTTGATGTAATAATAGATGAGGTTGGGCCACAAAATGTAGATTCAGATCCTAAGATCAAAGGTCGATGGTGTCCATATCCTGGACTTGGTTTTAGGCCCTTCTCTATCTAAGATTAGATAGTCTTGAGTAGAAAAAAAGGATAGATGGCATTTTACAGAACATACCTTCTGACAGTTTGTTGTAAGCTATGCCTTGTGGGTGAATGCTCAGCGGTTTGTTGGCCATGTTCTTAAAGTGAACTACTAAAGTGTCTCCCACTTCAGCATGCAGAGTTGGTCCCAGAAGTCCTGCAGAAATTCAGCATTAAAAATAAAAGAAGTAGATGAGTATCAAATGGTGCATCTTAGTGAAAGGGAGAGAGTCACCTTCTCCTGATTGGGAGAGTGAACTCCTGTTAAAGGACAAGTTGCACAAAATAAAGGCATAGGATTTAATGCCTGTGGAATGAGGATTAATCCTATCCCGTGATTTAGCTGTGAAATACCTGGATGGTGGAAAGGCACACAAGGATCCAACAGATGGGGCCCAATGTAAATAAGGTTGTGAATGATATATTCAGCAAAGGACACTGAAAATCACAGGAAAACTCTGTACATGAAGCGAGAAGGCTGTTTCCCGGCTATGGAAAGTTTTCTGAACAGACAGCTTAAAGGTTGGGGAAGTCACCAGTACAAGCATAATTTTAGGAAAGCAGACCGAAGTCAGGGAGTGTTTAATGTGACATCCAGAGCAACAGCCTTCACAACACAAGGTATGTCTCCACTGCAGTGAGACATGCAGTTGCAGCTCGTGTGACATTATTGATATAATCTGGGACCATATAGAACATGGTTGCAACCAAGGTACTGTAGTGGCACCAAATCTTATGTAAAGGGGGTCATATAAGGTGTCTAAGACCAGGTTATAGGTTGCTGGTTATGATATGCTGTCTATATGTATGTATCATTTTGTAGTTGAAGTTATGAGTATTGGCTCTATACTGTCTGCATTTCAAATTTGTGATGTGCTTCTGGGGAACATCCCAGACAAGTTGGTGTTAGCTCTGCCTAGCTTGCTTGATGGCCCATTAAGGACCATCAGCTATACAATTGACCCATTGAGAGAAGGCAGATACGCCTTGTAACTCAGCAAAGTATGCAGGAACTTGCCCATGTGACTCCAGCGACTCTTTTGGCTTTAATTTTCCACAGTAAGAACAAAGAAGTTTTTACACCTGCAAAAGATATAAAAGCTGTGCCGTCATTCCACCTTGTTCTTCAGCCTCCTGCTTCTTCCCCTCTGGAGGGACTTGCTACAAATGAAGCTCTGCACAAAGGATTGAATTGACCCTCCCAGCAGGGATGTACTTCCAGAGACTTGAATGAACCTGGCAGTTTACTCCATCACTGCTACATGCCTGAACTAAGACCTTTGCCATTACTGTATGTATTGATTCCATTTAACCAATTCTAACTCTCTACTTATCTTTTTCCTTTTATGATTAACCTTTCAGATCTTTAAGATTCTAAAAGGATTGGCACAGTGTGATTTGTGGCGCTCACATAGATCTGTTTGTGTATTGACCTGGGTCTGGGGCTTGATTTTGGATCGAGAAAACCTTTTTCTTTTATGTGGTTTGTTTTCATAACCATTCATCCCCAGGACGAGTGGCACTGGTGGTGATACTGGGAAACTAGAGTGTCTAAAGGAATTGCTTGTGTAACTTGTGGTTAGCCAGTGGGGTGAGACCAAAGTCTTCTTTGTCTGGCTGGTTTAGTTGCTTAGAGGTGGAAAAACCCCAGCCTTGGGCTGTAACTCCCTGTTTAAACAATTGTCCTGAATTGGCACTCTCAGTTGGTCCCGCCAGACCCGCATTGTCACAGCTTGGCAAGGCATTCCATGCTAGCTTTAATTTAGATAGCACAGCTAAGAAGAGCAGAAAAGATGCACCAGTGCTGACTAACAATGTAAATACATACATAGAGGAGCCACATGAAGACCATGCTCCTGCATCTTCTTTGCTACTTTAGCCATGTTAGCTAGATTAAGTAACGTGGGTATGCCTACCTGTGCTGGTATCACACTTCCCAGTGCAGTGCAGATACACACAATCAGGGAAAAAAAGATCCTTCAGTCACAAACGCGTGCTGTGAAATGGGGTGGTAGAAGGATATTGTATGGTGCCTGAGGCATCTTCAAGTGAAGTCAAAAGGATTTTTCCATTAACACTAATGCAAAAATGGATCAGCCCTTGCAAAGTGGTTTCTTTTTATTTAAACAAGAACTTTACCTGTAAATATGTAGGCTGATTCTCCACTGCTTTGCCTTTGTTTAGTCATTTGCCCCTGTGCAAAATGGTGTGAAACCTACTTACTGATGTGTTAATGGAGAATTCAGATTAACACTTTACACCCCACTTTGCCAGGTATAACTATCAGACATTTCTATAATATAAGATAGGCCAGTTTCTGGTACCCTAACTCATGCTGAGTGGCACCCACTGACTGCATCCTAGGGAAAAGGCAGTTTTACCATCCTGTCTGAGGGAGGGCTTCTATGGAACATGGAAAAGATAGAACAAAGGAAGCCAAGTATTGGAAGGGCATATCATGCAGAGAGCTGCACAAGAAGGAAAGCACTGTGCAGGAGAGAACAAAGTCACAGGGACTGGAAGGAAACTCCATGTGGGATGAGCCACCCAGCATATAACAGCCTGCATGGACAGGGGAAACCCAGCCTGTCTACCTTCCTGACACAGTGTCCATCCAAGGACTCCAAGGAAGAGTGAGCTAGTGAGGCATTGTGATTAGGATGGTTCTGTGTTCTATATGATCTGAAGTCTTGTGCTTATGTGATTAAGTAAAGAGCATTGTGCTAGGCTCTGTGCAAAGCGTGAGATGTGTTATTCTGCTTCACAATATCACATTGCCTGTTAAACTATAAACCAGAAGCTTTCACCTTGGAGGAGTGGAGTGTAGGAGAGGGTGTATTGAGTACACTGAAGAGTCACCATTGTCCCAGGGACTCGGCACCTCAAGACGGGTTCCAGCTCTCATAAGAGTGCCAGATAGTAGAAAGTCTGCACCCTGAGTGCATGTCTGGGAACTCCAAGATCAGGGCAGGGGCTAGACTGTCTTCAGGTCCCAGAGCCTTAACATATCCAGGGATCCAGAGGCTTGGATTCCCCTCACAGCAGTCTAGTGGGTGGCCAGCAGGGGGTGCCCAACTAGATCTGTGACATTCTTCCTGCCATGTTACAAATTGCTTTACTGAGAGAGTGCCCATTGCTCCCCACTTTGTAACGATTGGCCCTGTCTAACGAGCAACCAGCCAATTACTCATTTCCTTTCCTGCTGTGTTATTGAAAGAGAGGAAATGAGTCAGTGGCTCCAAAGGAGAAGGGAGGATGAGTTCCCAGAGACTACACTGTAAACCTGGGAGGGATCTAATCACAAAATCGACTCTGCAAGTTGGATCACGGCAACTTGACACCAGCAATCTGGTCAGCCCATTTATGCTCTTTAAATACTGGCATAAATTTTCTTCCAGTCTTCTGGAACTTCCCCAGTGTTCCAAGACTTATCCAAAATCAATAGTGGAGGTTCAGGGGTGCAGTCCCCCACGCAGGCCTGCTTGAAAATCCAAGTCAAAGGGAACGACCCCACCAAGCCACTACTCCACTTCTACCCCCCTATAGCAACCCACCCCACCCATAATACACCCCAGAACCAGTCCCCGTGGTGACCTTAGATCTCTTCCAGGAGGAGTGATCGAATCCATAATGGGAAGTTCTAAGGGGGGAGCCTCTGCAGCTGTGCACTGATCCATCATGAGCCCAGGCAGAGGATGGCAAATGGTGTCAGACAGAGCCTGGGGTTGGAGGATTGAGTGTGATCAGTGTGACTGTTTTGCACTGCGCTGCACGTGTGGGAGATCGATAGCAGTGGAAGTGAAGGGAGCAACACCCAAATTTTTCAAGCTCTGGAAATACACAAACTAGCCTCCAAAAATGGGTGCCCATATATTCTGCAAATGCTGCAATAGTGTGCGCCTGTATTCTGGCCAGCAATGGCACCACATACAGACCCATCACACAGAGGACCTTGGAAACACACAATAAGGAAGGCAGTGGAAATCTCCTGGTTAAGAAGCTGCAAACAATCAGTGACTTACATTTTGAAAGGTGGCTAGTGATTTGGGGTGCCCAGTTTGAAATACTGTAAAGGGGCCTGATTTGCAAAATGTGCTGAGTCCCCGCTACTCAGAAAATCAGCCCCTCTTAAGGCATCTCGAATCAGTGACCCAAAAACGGAAACACTCCAATTACTAGTCACTTTTGATCCATGAATTCCAAGACCAGGAAGAACCATTGTCATCAGCTAGTGCAGGGGCTCTCAAACTTCATTGCACTGCAACCCCCGTCTGACAACAAAAATGTCTGCATGAACCCAGGAGCGGAGACCGAAGCCTGAGCCCGCTTGAGCGCACCTGAGCCCTGCCACCCCAGGCGTGGGAGACAAAGCCAGAGCCCCACCACGCTTGGTGCGGGGACCAAAGCTGAATCCCAAGGGAGTCAGCCTGTCTATTACCTGAGGGCCTCCCCACACACTCAGGGCCGAAGCCTTTGGGCTTTGGCCGTGAGCAGTAGGGCTCTCACTTTGGCCCTGGGCCCCAACAAGGCTAATGCCAGCCCATGGAGAATCCATTAAAATGGAGCCATGACCCACTCTGCTGTCCCTAACCACAGTTTGAGAACTGCTGATGTAGTCTGACCTCCTGTATAACAGAGACCATAGAACTTCTCCAAAATAATTCCTAGAGCAGATCTTTTAGAAAAGTACCCAGTCTTGATTTTAAAATGGCCAGTGATGGATAACCCAGCACAACCCTTGGTAAATTGTTCCAGTGGCAAATTACTCTCACTGTCAAAAAGGTACAGCTTTTTTCCAGTCCTAATTTGTCTAGCTGCAACTTCCAACCATTGGATCTTGTTATACCTTTCTCTGCTAGACTGAAGAGGAGGTTACTCACCTTGTGCAGTAACTGACGTTCTTTGAGATGAGTGTCCCTGTGGATGCTCCACTTTAGGTGTCGGTGCACCCCTGCGCCTTTGATCGGAGATTTTTTGCAGCAGTACTCCTACCGGCCACGCATGCTTAGAACCTGTCACTCATTCTGAGTGTGTTACTAGAGAGTAGAGAAGTGTGCCGGCCAGTACCTCATCCTTCTCTACCACGGAGGTTTACCCCAACGCCGAAGGTAGAGGGGCGGAGGGTTGGGGGTAGTAGAGCACCCACAGGGACAATTCATTTGAAGAAATAGTTATGCACAAGTAGTAACTGCTCTTCTTACGTTCGAGAAGCATGTCCTGTGTGTGCTCCACTTTAGTGAATTCAAAGCATGTATCTCAAGGAGGTAGGGATTCGGATCTGAGGAAATGCCGTAGCATACTGCCTGCCCTAATCGAAGTGTCCAAGAGGGGGCCTTGAGTCAAGGGCTTAGTGAGTAATTGAAGAAATGGTGGGGCAGGGACAGGTGGCCGCCTACAGATGTTCTGACAAGGGTACTCTGGATAGAAGGCTACACGGTAGATACAGATCCATGGAATGTGTCTGATGCAAGTGCCGGAGCGTGTAACATTCCCTATCTGATAACAGAGACGTGTGCACTAGAGTTGCTTCTCGAAGGCCTTGAGCAGGAGATAGACATGCTTGGAAACGGTCCGCAATAGAGACAGAAGAGTCAGGCAAGCTCGAAGGTCGTTTCTGTCAGTAAAGGACAGGGCCCTACGCACATCAGGTGTGTGCCATGCGAGGCCTCAATGAGTTTGTTTGTGTTGTGGTTTCGGGAAGAAAGTTGGTAACGTCACTTGGTTCATTGAGGTGAAAAAGAGCATGACTTTTGGAAGAAATTTTGGGAGGTAACCAGAACACATCTGTCCTTGAAGAGAGGGCACATGGTGGATCTGCGCAGAGCTGCTATCATACCTGCGTCTGGCCGGAGGTAATGGCCACCAAAAGGGGCTGTTTTCATTGAAGGTGCAAAAGGGAGCAGCATGGCTAAGGGCTCAAAGGGTTGGGAGTTACAGGAACTCAATCTAGGTGAAGATCCATGGAGGGGTAGGTGACTTAAACATCTGGATCTAGGGTTGGCGCCTTCAGGAAACCTTGGTGAGGATGAGCCGGTGGCTAATATCTGGGTAGAGTTGAGGACAGGCGGCTGCGGACCGCGGCATTTTGGCGGTGCACGGGAAGGCACGCTGCCGGCACCGGCAAGCCGTTGGTGTGCACAGCGGAGTGCGCTGCGGACTGCGGCCGGTTTGCAGTGCTGAGGAGGAGCATGGCTGCTGGGACCAGGCCATTTGCGGTGCCCCAGGGGAGTGCAAACTGCGGCACTGGACATTTGCGGTGTCAAGGGGACAGGAGCGACAAGACCTTCCTGAAATGGGGGTCAGGTCTGATCAGTGCTCTGTGACAGCATGTGGCTGAGGCATCAGAAAAAAGCTGAGGCACCTGCCTTTGGTGTTGTCAGCCACAGAAGGTAGGCGACTCCGGGGAGACCCTACTCTTGTTAAAGTTTCTCCTGTGAGACTGTCTGCTCTTGCTCGCTCAGGGAGGGTAAGCATGCTGCCCACGACAGTTTTGATCTGCTGGGGGGGTCGGGAGTGGGTTGAACTTCCATCTCGAAAGCGTCTGCTTAGCTCGTTGCAGCTGGTGTTCATCACGCTGGGATGTAAACACTGAATCTGGATGTGGTTTGCAAGGCACAATCGCAGGCTTTCATGGTCCTTGTACAAAGAGAGTGGGAATGAGCCGCTTGTCGTTGGCGTAGAACATGCAAGGCAATGCTTTGTCTTTATTCTGGTACTGCTGATCTTGATTAGTGGGAGAGCACGGTCAGCATCCGGATAGCGTGAAGTTCTAGAAGTTTATGTGTAGGGAGTCTGAGTGAGACATAGCCCGTGTCTGTGTGGTGAGAGTATGGGCCCCCAGCGTGAGGGATGCCTCGGTCTGTCATCATGCACAGTTGGTGGAGTTGGGAAGAGGGGCATGCCAGAACAGAGGTCGTGCAGGGACTGTCCCGTAGACCAGATCCTGACCATAAGGTATGGCAATCGATTGTTTATTGAGTTGCACGTTTGGTTGTAACTGGGCAGCACTGGAAGCATCATTGAGAATGCATCTGGACAGAAGTGCACGAGCCATGTGCTCCATTGGAGGCAGTCCCGGCGGCGACAGAGGGCTGCTGTGAAGCCTTGCAGCCAGAGTTGTATAGTATGACACGGTCGGCGTGGAAGGGATGCCCGTCGTTCTGGAGTCGAGGCTTGCTTCTTAAGTCAGGCGTTGGGTAGGACTTAATGTGGATTTGTTCTCATTTTTGCAGCCAGGATTGAAACCTCGGATGTGAATTTTTATGAAGCGGAGGGCCCGGCTGTTGGAGCCTTGAGAGGCAATCGTCCAGGTAAGGAAATATTTAACCCTTGTTCGGAGGTAGGCGTGACACGGTAAGAAGTTGGAAAAACTCGAGGCAGTGGAAAAGGCAATGGTAGAACTCTGTACTTGGTAATTGTGTCGGCCAAAGTAAAAAACGGAGATAAACGGTGGATAGTGACGTGCAAATGGCGCTGTAGGCCGAGGGCTGAAAACCAATCGCCGTGCTGCAAGGGTTGGAATTCTTGGTGTGAGAGTAACCATTCTGAAACTTTTGTTTCTTGATCGAAATGTTGAGTCTGCTGAGGTCAAAAAAAGAGGATCGGTCCCATCCTCACAGTTTTCTTCTGTGTTAGGAAAATAAGGGAACAGAATCTTTCCCTGGTGGATTTTGGGCAGCCGAGTTGATAGCACCAGGTGACAGATAGATGTTGTACTTCTCTTGCTGGGGTGTGGCTCGTGAGGTGCCCTGAAGAGGGCCGGAGGGTGGAGGTAAGGAGAGGAAGGGGATGGAATACCCGGTGTGATGACTCTAAGAACCCACTTGTCGTGGTATTCTGCATTGGTGTAATGGCCTGTAGACGATGTCCAAAGACAGTTGTGAGCCAGTACATGGTGCCCGGACTAGGGGCGACATTTCGAGACCCTCGACAAAAGGTTCAATTTGTTTATTATTTGAGGAAGTTGGGGTACCGAAGAATTGGGGCACGCCGTGGTATCTGGACCTCTGGTGGTTGGCGTTGTTGTTGTTGGATTCTGAGTCCGGAAATGCGAGTATATGAGGGGTAGCGCGGACGGTGGTAAGACGTTGATAATCTTGTACTGTCGCCTTCCTGTTTTGTAGGGGTCGGATACCTAGGATCGCAGGTTGCCCTGAGTCCCTTCATTGAGTGCAGCAGCCTCATTAAGTGGGAAGCTAAAGTGTTTTATAACCATGCATAAAGGGAGATACCTCTATGGGCTCTGAACTTCGCGAGGAAAGAGGAAGAGGAAGCCAGGAACCTGTGAGATGGCCGCTGTAGCGGTGGATCTTGCTGCAGTACTTGCTGATCCAGAGCTGCTTGAAGAGCCTGCAAGGATATGATTTCGGCCTCGGCAAACTCAAGCTGTAACTGTTGTTTCTTGTTTGTTGGATGTGTTCAATAAGAGTGCATGAACGTATTATAGTTGTTATGGTCGTACTTTGCTAGAATTGCGGTACAATTGGGCAATTCGAAATTGACAACGTTGAAGGGCATATACCTTACGACCA
>NC_133769.1:163807809-163818747 GCF_003597395.2 Chelonoidis abingdonii | reverse complement strand
GGGACTCTCTTATTCCATGTTTATTCAGCACTTAGCACAATGGAGCCGCCGATTGCAGCTGGGGCTTCTAGACACTATTGTGATACAGTTTAATAAAGTAACCACCTTTTGCTATGCTGTAGCTCCTTTTGGCTCTACTGCGAGGTTGGTATTAGTTTACTCACTTCACAGTTGGGGAAATAGGAACCCATAGAGCTGAAGTGACCTGCCCAAAGTTACACAGGATATGTATTGCAGAGCTAGGAGCAGAACCCGCATGCTCCATCCCTGTGCTTCAGTTTCAAGATCACCTGCAATGATCTCAGCACAATCATTCAGCGTGACAATTATCTGTAACTGCCGTGACTTTTAGGTAAAATAGAAAATGTGATTTGTTCCCCTTTGAAAGAGCAAACTGGCCTCTTGTAAGGCAGCCAGTGATCAAAACCATTCAGGAAACTGCTTCTTGGGCATTTTGACAACTGTCTTTACCTTTGATACATAAAAGTATTTGCACAAATGGATCCCATGCTATGTGCTGTAGAAGAAACCCAAGCAGGCAAAAGGAAGAGAGCACATGGCAACTGGACAATAGGTGCTGAGCTGAAACGAAGGCTGGAGGGGCAGAGCAGCTACATTTTGTGTCATGCATCCCTAGCTGATTGGTAGATTTCTTGGTAGCTATTGCAGGGGGGGGTTCAGCAACAACTCCCCCTCAAAGTCTCCTACCTTCCTTTCAGACTTGGTAGGGGGAAGCTGATGACATTGCACAGACAGGGAGGCAGAGCTGCTGGATGAAGGGGAGGTCAGCCCATGGTGATGGGTCAGGATCCAGCCTTTGAGTTCAGAGCACATCTGTTGCCCTGCAAGGCTGTGGATTACCCTAAATCACTCTCCTGCAAGGAAAGAATCAGGTAGAAACACCACAGGTTTCTACTCAATGGGAAGCAGAATTAGGCCCCCTGAGTTAACAGGAATTTTGTCATTGACTGCAGCAAGAGAAGGCTCTGATCTATGGAGCTCACTGCGGAGTTTTTCCCTGCAACAGTTTGTCCTCACAGAGGTGACATATGACCTCGTGTAATGATGTTAGATGGAACATGCCTGATCAACCCTGGGGCGTAGGAAAAAGGAAGTGATTACAAAAGGATCATTAGAAAAACCTGACATTTTTTCATTAAAATGCTTAATTGAAATTTCAAAAATCTGAAACGTTTCTGCCAGGATTAGTAATAACGTACAGCCAGAAATAATCTTTGACCAGCCAGGGTGTGTAAACAGAGCGAAACCTCTAGCCAGCTTGGTTTTCATACACAGAGGTCAGTGGGAGACACATACCTAGCAAAAAAGAAACTGAAGAGCAGCTTGGAAACGTCATGGACATGTGAATGCAAGCCCAAATGGTGTATGTTTGGAGGGCAGGGGGCTCTGAAAAATTACACCTGGTTACATCATATACAGTACTGCCAGCCTCAAATGTTCAAAAACATGAGATTTTGTTTAAAAAAATATTTTTTAAACAAAATGGAAGAGTAAGCTTATGCCCAAAATAGAGCAGTTGCGTATTCAGACCTGAGCTGTTTTTAGTGTTGTTGTAGCCATATTTGTCCCAGGATATGAGAGACAAGGTGGGTGAGATAACATCTTTTATTGGACCAACTTCTTTCTGAGTGAACAGCCAATAAAAGAATAGGTTATCACTTTAAAGATCAATTAAATGCGTTCAAAGAAGTTTTGGGCCCTCTAGATATATTTGAATAAAAAACATTCAGGCTGCTCAAAGAATGTCAGACTTCCATTCCACCTAACTCCTCCACCGTTTCCCTCCTGGGTCCTTCCCTCCTCTCCCTATTCACGTAGGTCTCCTATATTATAATTGTAACCTCCACCTTAATGTGTTACACTTATATAGTACTGTCTGGTTTTGTATTGTCTGTTCTTGCAGCTTTGAAGAGTTGTAAATTGCATAATTCTGTTGGAGATCCCATGAAGCCTGTAGTATTCTGCAGCATATATGAGCTGTAAGTCATTTACTTTTGGGTACTTTTAATTTGTTTTTGTGTTTTTAAACCACACAGACACACACACATATAATACTAATCACAAAAAAACTGTCAGTGCTACCATGAGAACCTGAAAGTGAAACTATTGTGTATTCATCACCCTAGCTGAAGAAATATACTTAGTAAGTAACGATAAAGAAAGTAAACTAGATTATTCATTTACATTTTTAAAAATCTATGGTGTTTTTTGTAAGAAAATTTTCTTATTTAAAAATAGATGTAGTATTGCCAACTCTGGTTGTTAGTTCTGTGACATTTGATGTTTTTTCTTAAAGCCCCAGTCACTTGAATCAAAAGTTTGCATGAGAATCTCAGCTTAAAAAACACAAAAAAAAAAACAAAAAACAACCAAAAAAAAGTAGATTTCTAGTGGTTGCAGAGAAAACTTGAAAATGTGACCAAAAAGCAAATGAAGAGAACTTCAAATTTCTCCCCAAATGATGAGATTTTAAACAGATAATAATGTTGAGAGGTTTTTTTATTTGCCTTGTGGCTTTTGAGCTTTTCTACACAACTGTGAAGGCCAGAAACGTTTTTTTTATTGTTGAAATGAAAGCTGAGATTCTGATGTTTTCACCTAGCTGCAGGAGCTGAAGCTGTGAGAAAATACCAAATCTTGTGAGACTCATGTAAAAATTCTCAGTGTCGGATTGACCCCAGTGAGAGTTTTGGGGACACAGAGGATGCGAGTGTGAGACAGGGCCGCTTGGCGGGGAGGGGGGGGGAAGGGGGGAAATTTGCCCCAGGCCCCGGGCCCTGCAGGGGCCCCCACGATAGTATAGTATTCTATAGTATTGCAATTTTTTCTTATGGAAGGGGCCCCCGAAATTCTTTTGCCCCAGGCTCCCTGAATCCTCTAGGACACCCTGGTGTGAGCCCAAGTTTGCCTTTGTCAAAATGGCATCAATAAAAACTGCTAAAAAAAAAAAAATCACATTGTGTGAATAAAACAGCTAATATCATTGAACTAAATTAAGGGCTTCATCCAACTGGAGTCAATGCAAAGACTCTTATCAGCTTCTATAGGCTGGATCAGGCCCGAGGCCCAGCTGTGCACAAACTCCTCAGGAGACTCAAGTCCCTTTCAGCCCAGGAGGGGGCTGGTTGCCTCCACATCTTCCTACTCTTACCTGGACTGTTCTTTGGACTGGGGTCTGTAGCTCCAGCTGGTAGTCTCTGCGGCTATGTAGTGCTCCCGGACCTGAGCTGCTCCCACCCGATGCCACGCCAAACCTGGCCACCACAAACCAAGCAGCATCAAGAGAAGGAGGCGCGTGCAGGAGAGTCCCATGGTGCAAGCTCCTGCTGATGCCACACTGGGAGACACATGAGGCAGTGGCTGCTGCTTTTGCTGCTACTGCTGGGGAAATACTTTCATTGTGGTTAGTGATGCAAGAGGTGGTGATGATGCTAGTGACGCCCAGGTCATTGCTCTTCACCTCGTCCTGCTGCTGACAGGAATCAGAAGAGAGATAAACAGCTGCTCAGGCTGCCTTTCTCTCCCTCCCCGCCCCCCCGCACATCTTCCCTGCTGCGTGCCAAGCACAGAGGACAAGCAGCCTCAACCACATAAGGCAGAGTTGGCTGGCTGGGTCGTTGCCTACTAGGGCAGTAGGGTATTAGGGGCAGCTACCCAAATAAAAACAGTTTATGTGGCTGACTTGCAGGGTGATGAAGCATAGGGGCAGTGCTGGCACTGGGGGCAGGGATCTGGCTAGGGATGCCACATGTCCTTGGATTTCAGGGATTATTCCAGTTTTGAGGGGGAAAGATCCTGCATCCTGCAAACCTGGCATGCTGGGTGATAAAGAGCAAGAAATAGTTCAGGGCCGGGGGACTGACAGGCTCCAGAGACTTGTACTAGTTCAAATCCAGTCTAGGTTAGTAGGAACTGACAGCTGCTACCTCAGGACAGCTCTGTGGTGGCCTGTGATAATCCGGGAGCTCCTTGTCGACAAGCATCCATATAATCAGATAATTGACATAAAATACTCCCTTTATTAGCAGGCAATCTGCCAAACCCGAAGGAGCCAGGGAGACTTGACTCCTCTTTTGTCCAGAGTGAGTGTCCCTCTACTGCAGCTTTGAGTAGAGCTGGCCGAAATTTTTTGGACATTTTCTTGTAAAAAAAAAAAAAAAAAAAAAAATCTCTAAAATAATTTTCTTGTGTGAAAATTTGTTGACATTGTTGAAATTTGACATCAACATTTTCATGCCTTTTTGGATACTTTTGGTTGATTTTTTTTATATCAAAAACAAATAAAAATATTATCAAAATGGTTATTGACTTTTTTTGGTTTTCTCCCAATGTCAGGTTTGTTTTTTGGTAAAAGAAAAACAGTTGATTTAGGTTTTTGGTAAATGCGAAGTTCCAATAATCTTTTTGACAGAGTCTTTGCTACAAAGTCAATCAAAAACAAAGAAAACTAGGCTCAATTTAAAACACTTTGAAGCAAAAACATGTTGCCAATTTTGCCAAATTAATTTTGGATGTAACCAACCAACCAACTCTAAGTCTGGGATACATTTACAGGGCACTGGCGAGGAACTTGTCCATGCTGTACTGTTCTATTCTCTGGCTCTCACAGATGCATAGATTTTAAAGCCAGAAGGCACCATCGTCATCATCCAGTCTGACTGCCTATAAGACACAGGCCATAGGACTTGCCTGAATTAACTCCTACTTCAAGTCTAATAGCTGTGGTTGAATGAAAACACATTAGAAAAACATGCAATCCTGATTTAAAGATTTCCAGTGACAGAGAATCCACCACATCTCTAGCAAGTTGTTCCTGTGGTTAATTACCTTCACTTAAAATGTGCATCTTGTTTTCAGTCTAAAATGGTCTAGCTTCAACTTCCAGTCATTGGATTTTGTAATGACTTTTTCTAGTAAATTAAAGAGCTGTCTGTGTTCAGAAATCTCTTCTCCATGCAGGTACCTGTAGAATTTGTTATACCTTTGTCTGTTAGATTGTCTATTATCAAATCTTTGTTCCCCATATAGGTTCATCCAGGTCATTGACAAAAATGTTAAACGTAGAAGAATCGATCCCTGTGGGATTCCACCAGAAACACATCCGCTGGATGATGATTCCTTACATTTACAATTTCATTTTGAGAGCTATCAGTGAGCTATGTTTTAATCCATTTAATGTGTGGCATGTTCATTTTGAATCATTCTAGTTTCCTAACAAATTAAAATACCATGTCAAGTGCCTTACAGAAGTATAAGTATGTTACATCGACACTACTACTTTTAACTAAACTTGTAATTTCATCCAAAAAGATATCCAGTTAGAAAACAGATTTTGTCACCCTATAAACCCATGTTGATTGTCATTAATTATATTATCCCTCATTAATTCTTTAATCATCAAATCCCACATCAGCCATTCTATTATTTTGCTTGGGGTCCATGTCAGACTGACAGGCCTATAATTATAGCAACTCTTCGCTTAATGTTGTAGTTATGTTCACGTTTCCCTCCTGCACAGCAAGCAGGAGTCTCTGGGAGCAGCTCTAAGGCAGAGGGCAGAAGCAGCATATGGCAGTGGGGAGAGGGACAGTTGAACTGCAGATCGATAGCCTGCTGGGCAGCTGCCACTCAGGGAATTTAGGGGAGCGGGGAGCTGATAGCGGGGCTGCCGTTCCACCCTGGTTCCATGTCCCCACCAGCTAGCTCCAATGGGCTGCTCTTCCTGCAAGCAGTGAACAAAGCAGGCGGCTGCCAAATGACGCTAGAAGGGAGCATTGCACAACTTTAAACAAGCGTGTTCCCTAACTGATCAGCAACGTAACAATGCAACAACGTTAACTGGGACAACTTTAAGTGAGGAGTTACTGTACTTGGTCATCCCATTTATGCTTTTTAAATACTGGCGTAACATTAATTTTCTTCCCATCTTCTGGAACTTCCCCAGTGTTCCAAGGCTTATTCAGAATCAATAGTAGGGGGCAAGAGAGCTCCCCAGGCAGCTCTTAAGATTCTTGGATGAAAATTATCCAGACCTGCTGATTTTAAAATGTCAACTTTAGCAGCTCTTGTTTAACATCTTCCTTAGTTACTGTTGGAATGGAAAGTATTTCATCATAATCATATGATATGAAAATACCATCTTGCTTTCTTCCCCATAGAACAAAAATATTTATCAAACACACATCTGTCTTTTCTGTGTTATTATTGACAATTCCACTATTTCCTCTAGTAATGGACCAGTTACCATTGTAGGATTCCTTTTGTTCCTAATGTATTTAAAAATTCCTATGGCAGCAAAAATAAGGACAAGATGATTTCTCTGTGTGTCCTTTTGCTTCTTTTACTACGTTTCTACCATTGCTAACTTGTGATTTATGTTAATTGCTATTAACTTCCCCTTTTCCCATTTGCCATTAGAACAAATGGAAAAAAGGGGAAGTTGATAGCAACTAATATAATTTATACATAACATTTTACAGATGCTTTTACTTCTTCTCTCAAGTGGATAGCTCAGTGGTTTGAGCAGTGGCCTGCTAAACTCAGGATTGTGAGTTCAGTCCCTGAGGGGACCATTTAGGGATCTGGGGGGAGGGGAAAAAAAGTTTGGGATTGGTCCTGCTTTGAGTAGGGGGTTGGACTAGATGACCTCCTGAGGTCCCTTCCAACCCTAATATTCTATGAATCAGAATGCTTTCTAACCAGTGTAGTCTTGCACCTAAACAAACAGTGGCAGATTTAGAGTTAGTGGAGCCTTGTGCGCAGCTTAATTTTTGGGGCTTCCTCCCTCAGTAACGGCAGCCAGGAGCCCCGGGGCAGCTCCTCTTTTGCCCTCCTGTCTGCAGCCCTGGGTGCAGGGAGTGCTGCAGCACCCTCACGTTTTATGTGGGGCTCTGCTGCCACACCATACCACTTATGTTAAAACATATCGTTAGGATCATAGAACTGTCTGGGCTCCTGGGGAGACAGATAGGTGCCTGAGCCCAGCCACGGGAGCTACAGTGCGACTGGTGGTTAAGGGGAAATTGCAGCTGCCTGCTTTGCAAGTGCCCAGCAGAGATCAGCACGTGGTGGCAGCGAGGCGCTCAGATAGCCACCAATGGAGCTGTGCTCTCCCCTGCCTTCAGGTGGGCGTTCAGCCCATGCAGGTCTCTGCCCACTTCTCCGGGCCGGCCAGCAGGGCAGCAACGGAGCCCGCAGAGCCCCAGATGTGGGGTGGCCACCCCAGGGCCCTGTACTGACCGGCCCAGAGAAGTAGACAGAGACCCACGCGGGCTGAACACCCACCTGAAGGGGGAGGGCACAGCTCCATTGGCGGTCACCTGAGCGCGCCACTGCCTCCATGCGCTGATCTCTGCTCACCTCCCCTGACCGCTGTGATCCCCCTTAGCCACCATGGTGGCTGGGTTCGGGCACCTCCCTGTCTCCCCAAGAACCTGGGCAGTTCTGTGCTCTTAACAATATATTTTAACACAAGTGGCGCAGGGCGGCAGAGCCCGCAGATCCTTGGGCGCAGGGTGGCAGCGGAGCCCTGCAAAAAATGCGGGGGTACTGCAGCACCCTCACACTCCTAGTCTCCATGCCTATGTTTTGTCATTGGGGGCCCCATGCCACGGCATGGTATGTTTCAGAGTAAATCTGTCCCTGTAAGAAAACAGCAGTTTTTAGTTATGTGATCAATTCCTCTCTACTGGTTAAGATGAAGTCTAATATAATGTTGGATGCTACACTTTTTGAGTCTTAATTTTTAGACATTTAGGGGAACATAAGACCTCCAGTGTATGTCACTCAAGTTGAAGTCCCTCAGGAGCACACAGCTTTTTTCCCTTCACATTATAGATACGTGGTCACCCTGTTCTCTAATGTAATTTGATGGTCTGTAGCAGACACCAGTCAATACACCATCTTGAGCTTTGTCGGTTAGACCATCAATCCATAAGCATTCAAGATAATTTGCTTCCAAACTGTCAGTGACTCAAACAGGTAATGCCATTTTTGATAGAATGCCACTCTCTCCCCCCTTTTGCCCACTGAATCCTTCCTAAATGCATTATAACCATGGATTTTAATATTCCAATGGTGTGACTCACCCCACCAGGTTTAATGAATACTAACCAGTTCAAATTTTTCTCTCATAAATGAAGCAATTCCAATTTTTCTCGTTTATTACTCAGGCTCCTAGCATTGGTGTAGAGGCAATTACAGAATTTCTTCTCTTCATGTCCCTTGATTACATTTCCCAACCTTCAACTTCCCAATTTTATTCTGAGTGCTCATATCTTCTCTCTTTTTACCTTCCCCGTTTGTTATTAGTTTAAATCCCCTCCTAACTTCTGTAGCCAGCCTGTCTCCAAGAAGATTGGATCCCATTCTACTGAAATGGAGGCCATCCAAATTGTACAGCCCCCTCCTTACATAGAAGGTGGACCAATTTTCCACAAACTAAAATCCTCCACTAATTTACCTAGCCAACAGCTCACTTCCAGTGTCTTCTGTCTTCCTTTGCTCCTGGACAGGAAGGACTTCAGAGATCACTTGGACATTCCTCTCCTTCAGCATGCTTCCAAGTTCCCCAAAGTCCTCTATAAGCTCTGAGGTATCACGTGAAGTGGTGGTGTTAGTGCAGATATGCAGCATGACCAGTGGATCCTTATCCTTGCCCACCAACTTCAGAAACCTATCCAGACTTAGAGTGACATCTCCGGTCTTCTCTCCAGGAAAACAGCACATCGTCCACCTGTCTCAATCCAGCATCTTTCCCTGATGCTAAATCAGTTCAGAAGAAGAATTTAAAAAGGAGTGACCTGAAATAAACAAACAAATAATGTGCCATGTTGGTCTGTTTGAGTATCAGCTTGGCTTGTGTTCTACAGGCTTGCAAGTATCATGGTACTGCCTCTATTTTGGAGAGAATGCCACCTGCCTAACATACAGCCTTTTCCCCAGGAACAAGAAACAAGTAGACATGGGTCTGTGTCCTAGTGTCAAGGTACAATCTTTGTCTGGGATGTCTGTCAATTTATGTTTAACACAGCATCAGAAGTTTTGTTGCAAGGCACTGATGCAATGTCATGACCTTTGTCTCACTGGACTAACTTTAAATAGTGGCAGCCCTACATCCCGCACCATTCACATGTGGGATGGGAAGGGTAGGAAAGAACCTGCTGTCATGGATGTGAAATGTAGGTCACTGATATTTAGCACAAAGCATCAATCATTAGATGCACCTACATCTTAGAGTAGGACTGACACAGTGACATCTATGAGAGAAAGCTTTGTGTAGCTATCGTGTGCATTTGTTGGTTTCCCCATCACAGTCTTACTCTCCCAGCAGAGGGCTTAGGACTACTTGTTCCCAGACATGATTAAAACACATTAAAGAGACTCTGCTGTGTTATAACCACTCTTTCTTCTTGCCAATATTCCTGTAAACACCACTGAAATCTCTTCTACCAAAGTCAACCACTTATGCAAACTTGGGAGACACAAGGAGCAGAATCAACTATGAAGTCCTGTACGGATTATGCCATGTGGATCTGTATTACTGTGTTCAGTGCTTAGTTACTATAGACGTGGGTGAAAAGAAGGTACACAGATAGCTGGTACAATAGATACAGCAGACTCAGAGTTGAAGCAGTATTTTTCCTGCCACCCCTTATTTCTACCCTTTTAATTACTTTTTTAAAAAACATACTAAACAAGCAGAAGGGAAGGATGGCCTTGTGAGTAAGGCACTGGATTGGGACTCAGGAGCTTGTGAACTTATTCTGGCTCTGCCACAGATTGTGTGTGTGACCTTGGACAAGACACTTAACCTCTCATTACTTCAGTTTCCCCATCTATAAAATGTGGAGGATAACCCTAATGACTGATGAATGGAGAAAATGACTGTAGTATTTTTCATGAACTGTATGCCTCACTTTTCCTGTTACATGTTTTGTTGCTGCCTGACTGAATGCCTAGAGTTAAGTTAAAGAAGGCTATAAACAGGCTATTAAAAAACTGAGCAGAAAAGGTAAAACAATGACAAAGATGAATCAGCCTCTGGTAAACACCTTCAAAGCTGCTAAGATAACAGTGGCTGGGCCCTCAATGGGGGAAGGTTCCACCTATGTGGCTCCATTTATGCCAGAATGGTTTGCACTTCCCAAGACTAACACTGGGATCAAAGGAGACATAAAATCTGAAGAGACTGTAGAAAAGGGAGTTGGGCTGGATGAGCTGGGAGAAGCTACTCAGTATATCTGAAAAAGCAGACATGCTGGAAGACTCCCTGTGAGACACAGGGAGCATGCTGCAAGCAGTGTATGCTGTTCTTCCCAGTTTCAAGATGGGAATAAGCCAGACCAACCTGAGCTATGGCTAGAGAGGTTAAGCTTAGGTAAGGAAATATGCGTGACAGGCTCTGTTTGCTTTATATCCTGGCTTTGTGTGCTTTGTACTTTTAAGTGGAAGACTAAACGATGCTTTGTTTTAAAGAAGCCATTTCTGTGACACTGCAAACTTAAGCTGTGTCAGGCTCTGAGACAAAAACAACTTGCAAGTGCCAAGCACAGTTGGACTTGCTGAATTAGACCTGGTTGGCACCTAGAGGGTTAATAACCCAGGGCCTGGGATCAGTGAGCCAACTTAAGAATTCCACCCCAGGAAAGATAAAAGCACTTGTGGGGGATGGACTCCAAAGGGACAGTGGTGCTGCTAGCCCAGTTACCGTGACACTGACTTATCTCATAGGGACACTGTAAAGATAAACCTATTCATGTTTGTGGAGAGCTCAGATAGGAGAGCAATGGGAGCTATTGCAAGACAAACCCAAGAAAGAAACCAACAGGACTCCACTGGCCATCACATACAGCCCCCAGCTAAAACCCCTCCAACGCATCATCAGGGATCTACAGCCCATCCTGGACAATGATCCCA
>NC_133769.1:163637216-163807397 GCF_003597395.2 Chelonoidis abingdonii | reverse complement strand
ATGCGCAGCAAGCAACGCTAGAAGATAACGAGGTTAGTTCAATCATGGGAGGTGGCGCCGGTTCTAGCATCGTAGAGGTGGAAAACCAAGGAGGAGAAACTGGTTCTGGAATGCAAGCCATTCACAGTCCTGTTTAGCCCAGGCTGATGGGTCAAATTGCAGATGAAACGGAGCTCAGAGTTTCCTTGAAGTCTGGTCCTGAGTTTTTTTGGCTGCAGGATGGCCACCTTTAGGGTAGCACACGTTGAAATGGTGCAGCGCTGCGGTGATTACAGCTGTGGTCCCGAACAGCTGTGGTAGAACAGCGCTGCACGTGTGCCACACTGACAGCTAACCAAGCGCCTGCATGTGGCCACATTGCAGCATACTTTGCTAGTGGTGGAAGGGGGCATGTGCCGCAAGGCTAAGCCCACGCGTTCAAAGAAGCTGCAACCGGGCGTTTCAAAAGAGGGGAGTGGGGGAGTGTGACAGGGACGTTCGGGGAGACAGAGAGCCGCGATTTTTGGACCAGACATGTGAGCTCACCTGCTTAGCAGAATATCGGCCTTTCCCCCACCCTCTCTCATCCAACTACGAAATGTAAAAGGCTCAGACCAGATAGCAGCTCTCATCGACAGACGCCTCGCCCCCGGCGTCTGTTTGTCCACAAACAAACGCGGAACAAGCTTCAAGCTCGGCTCGTCGCTCCGGGAGCAAGAGCAGCTGGTTGGTAGCCGGGGTACATTCCGTTGTGTAGACATGGAATTCTGGGATACTCTAAATACCCCTGGAGGCCAGAACAGCGCTGGTGAGTGTCCAGACCTGATGACAGTGCTCGCATCACCGCGCTGACTCGCTACCACCGTAGCAGACTAGGAGTAACAGCCAGTGCATGCAGCCAGGGGTCGCAGCGTCGGGCCCTAGTTCTGTAAGTGGGACACGGAGTAAGTGCAGCGATGTAAAGCCCGCCCAGCACGCAACTTGCCAAAGTGGAGCCAAACCCTAAGGGCATATATATACCTGCCCCTGGAAATTTCCACTACCTGCATCTGACGAAGTGGGTATTCACCCACGAAAGCTCACGCTCCAAAACGTCTGTTAGTCTATGAGGTGCCACAGGATTCTCTGCTGCTTTTACAGATCCAGACTAACACGGCTACCCCTCTGATATTGGAAAGCTTATACATGTTGGGTTGGGAGGTTTAAATACCATTACCTAAAATTCTGTGTGAAAGTTCACATCTGAATGTGTGTGTAATGCAATAAAACTTAAGGGCCCAGTTCACTGTAGCCCTGCCCTTTTTGAAGTTATTTATACTAGTGCAAAATGGGTGTAAAATGCAACCATCCTGATGTGTTGCAAACCCACCTCACACTAGTGTAAATTACTGCACAAAGGGCAGGGCAACAGTGAACTGGGCCCAAAGTTCTTAATCATGGGCCTAATCCTGCCCACTGGAATCAATGGCAAAGCTCCCACTGACTTCAACAGGGCAGGAGGCGGTAGTGCATGAGAAAAGCAGTGGCAGGTACTTTTATTGCTTCTCTTAAATGAATGAGCTCATCTACCTCTATGGGCCAAAAGAATAACTCAGGACAAGATTTGACTTTTCATGTTCCACAGACCTCTCTCTGTTCTGTAGAACGTTTAAACAAATCCCAGGAAAATTTCTCAAACAGATGATCAGATATAGTACAACTGTGGCTTCCACACAAATCAAAATCCATTTCAAGGGTGCTTGTTTAGAAGCCACAGGTGGCTTTGTGTCTGAACCACACATGATTACTAGAAAATGCCCTTCTTCACTTAAATTAGAAATGGTTAATTTTATTCTTAGATTAAAAATTACAAAAATATTTTAAAAAGATCACTGCCAAAACAAACTTATTTAAAAAAAAAAATTGTCCTTACCTGTGCTACTGTCATCTATGATTAACACAGAAGGCTTTCTGAAAGAGAAAAATCCTAATTTACTTTTTCCCCATTTATGTTGTCTATGTGCTGCATGTCTCTCATCTTGAACAGTGAAACAAAGCTCTTCAGTTTCACCTTCTGAGTCTAGAAAGCTTACTCTTCTGGGATTTTTTTGCTACAGCATCAGGCTATTAGATTTGTGTTTCCAACATTATAGGGAAATGTTTAAATGCCCAAAGAAGTTCTAATTGAATTAGTGAAAAAAATAATGAAAATATCTCTCCATATTGGTTTTTAAAAATAAAACAGCTTTTTGGCCTAGTACTTGACAGTGTCCCTCCGAGCGCTTATGCCAACATCTCAGCTTAGATATTTGATACTCTACTAATGAGAAAAATCTAAAATCACAGATTAAAAAGACAAAATCGAAACCATTTTAGGAAAATCCTAGATGGAAAGGACCATGTATGCCTTCACGTGTGTGTCACAGATTCAAGGCCAGAAGGGATCATTATATAATCATCTGGTCTGACCTGTGTAACTCAGGCCTGGTCTACACTAGTCTGTTATTTCGGAATTAGCAGAGTTAATTTGAAAAAAAAAAAAGATTCTGTCCACATGACCAAATCGGCTTTTTCGATTTAAAGGGCTCTTTAAATCTATTTCTGTACTCCACCTTGGCAATCCCTGCAATCCCAAGTTAAAGGTATTGTGGATGCAATTCAACGTTATTGGCCTCCGGGAGCTATCCCAGAATGCTCCCTTGTGACCGCTCTGGATGACACTCTCAACTCCGATGTACCAGCTAGGTGGGCAGGAAAAGCCCCAGGAACTTCTGAATTTCATTTCCTGTTTAAGCAGCAAAGAGTCCTGTGGCACCTTGTAGACTAACAGATGTACTGGAACATGAGCTTTCGTGGGTGAACACCCACTTCGTCGGATGCATGTAGTGGAAATTTCCAGAGGCAGGTATAAATATGCAGGCAAGAATCAGGCTAGAGATAACGAGGTTAGTTCAATCAGGGAGGATAAGGCCCTCTTCTAGCAGTTGAGGTGTGAACACCAAGGGAGGAGAAACTGCTTTTGTAGTTGCCTAGCCATTCACAGTCTTTGTTTAATCCTGAGCTGATGGTGTCAAATTTGCAGATGAACTGAAGCTTAGCAGTTTCTCTTGGAAGTCTAGTCCTGAAGTTTTTTTGCTGCAGGATGGCTACCTGTAAACATTCTGCTATTGGCGTGTCCAGGGAGATTGAAGTGTTCTCCTACAGATTTTTGTATATTGCCATTTCTAATATCTGATTTTGTGTCCATTTACCCTTTTACATAGGGACTGTCCAGTTGGCTTGATGTACATAGCAGAGGGGCATTGCTGGCATATATTACATTGGTGGACGTGCAAGTGATGAACTGGTGATGGTGTGGCTTATCTGGTAAGGTTCCGTGATGGTGTCGCTGTGTAGATATGTGGGCAGAGTTGGCATTGAGGTTTGCTGCATGGATTGGTTCCTGAGTTAGAGTTACTATGGTGCGGTGTGTAGTTACTGTGAGAATATGCTTCAGGTTGGCGGTTGTCTGTGGGGCGAGGACTGGCCTGCCACCCAAGGCCTGTGAAAGTAACGGATCATTGTCCAGGATGGGTTTGTAGATCACTGAAGATGTGCTGGAGAGGTTTTAGCTGGGGACTATATGTGATGACCAGTGGAGTTCTGTTGTTTCTTTCTTGGGCTTGTCTTGCAGTAGGTGGCTTCTGGGTAACGTTGGCTCTGTTGACCTGTTTCCTTATTTTTGTGTGAGTATCGTAGTTTTGAGAATGCTTGGTGAAGATTTTGTAGGTGTTAGTCTCTGTCTGAGGGGTTGGAGCAGATGCGGTTGTACCTCAGTGCTTGGCTGTAGACATAGATCTTGTGGTGTGTCCAGGATGGAAGCTAGAGGCATGAAGGTTGGCATAGCAGTCGGTGGGTTTTGGTATAGGGTGGTGTTAACGTGACCGTCACTTATTTACACCATGGTGTCTAGGAAGCGGACCTCCCATGTAGATTGGTCCTGGCTGAGGTTGATGGTGGGCTGGAAGCTGTTGAAATCGTGGTGGAATTTTTCCAGAGTCTCCTTCCATGGGTCCAGATGATGAAGATGTCATCATGTAGCATAGGTAGAGGAAGGGGCGTGAGTGGACGAGAGCTGAGGAAGCGTTGTTCCAGGTCAGCCATAAAAATGTTGGCATATTGTGGGCCATGCAGGTGCCCATAGCGGGTGCCATTGGTCTGTAGGTATATATTGTCATCAATTTCAAATAGTTGTGAGTGAGAATAAAGTCACAGAGCTCAGCAACAGTTGTAGCTCAGCAACCAGTTGTGTTGTGGCATCATCAGGGATACTGTTCCTGACAACTTGTATTCCATCTGTGTTGTGGGATGTTTGTGTAGAGAGCCTCTACATCCATGGTGGCTAGGATGGTGTTTCTGGAAGGTCACCAATGCATTGTAGTTTTCTCAGGAAATCAGTGGTGTCACGGAGATAGCTGGGAGTGCTGGTTGCGCAGGGTCTGAAGTAGAGAGTCCACATATCCAGACAGTCTTCAGTGAGAGTGCCAATGCCCGAGATGATGGAGCATCCAGGATTTCCGGGTTTGTGGATCTTGGGTAGTAGATAGAATACCCCCGGTCAGGGCTCTAAGGGTATGTTGATTTGTTCCGGTGTTAGTGTAGGGAATGTCCTTGAGTAGATGATGCAGTTTCTTAGTGTATTCCTCAGTGGGATCTGAGGAAGTGGCCTGGAGAATTTGGTATTGGAGAGTTGTCTGGCAGCCTCCTTTTGGTAGTCAGACCTGTTCATGATGACAACAGCATTTTCTTCATCACCTCTTTGATTATTCTTGTTTGGTCACCATCAGCACAGGTGACCGTCAGCACAGTCCACCATCACCAGATACCATGCAGAGTCCACAATCACAGAAATCACGCAGTCACGGATTCGAAGACGAGCTCCCAGCATGATCCAAATGGGAGGTACTGGATCGCATTGCATGTTGGGGAGACAGTCTGTTACGGCAGAACTATGTTGCGAAAAAAGGACGCAATATGTATGCCAAAGTATCCAGGGCCATGACAGAAAGATGAGCAGGGACAGCAAGTCAAAGTTCCATGAAAGTGGCCCTACGCATACGAAAGTTTTGCAGCCACTGGGAATCATCCCAGATCTGCAACACTGTGTGGTCCCACCAGTCCTGTGCTTGTTTCCCGGGCCCAGAATCGGCGTTCCACGGCATGAACCAGGCCCAATGCCACCATGATCTCCCAATCGCCACATGCCATGCTTCTAGGAATGTCTGTGTCCATGTTCTCATCAGTATAGTAATTGCGTTATCGTCGCTTCCTCGCCCAGTTTTGCAGGTACGGCACATAGTGCTGGATAATGTGTGAGATATTTACAATGGTCAAAACTGCAGTGGTGATCTGAGGGGGCTCCAAGCTTGCCGCGCTATGGCGCCTGCACAGGTAATCCTGGAAAAAGGGCGGAAAACAAGCTGTTCTGTTCAAGATGGCCGATAAAAAGCAGTACATGGTTGTCTTCTGTAGCTTTCACAGAGTCGGGAAGCTCATTAGATTTATAGTGCAAGAGCGGGAGAACAGAGTTTGCAGTGGAAATGTGAGCAGAGTTTGCAGCGGAAGCTGTGCGGCTCTGTTCATGATGGCCAAAAAACGGCGGGGAATTGTTGCCTTCTGTAGCTTCCATGGGAGCCCAGGACAGACAACATGGAAAAACCGGCAAAAACATGCATCCAGCAAACATTTCCCATGGGGAGGGGGATGCGCTTTTCTGGGCAAACAAAGGAGTTAATTATTTAGCTGCAGCAAATATCAGATTTTGAACACAGATAAGAGAGACTGACTGACTTACCAGGCCCAATGGATGCATTTCAAAACTGGGAGTGGTCAAACAACCAGATGGGTATAACCATTTCTACAGAAAGGCATTAAAAACAAGAAAGGTCTGCAGGGTCTTTCTCTGGGAATTAGTGAAATGGCTCCTTGTGGAATTAAGTTGAAAAGAGGATGTTAAAAATCATAAGGGCAAGCAAAAGGTAGCTGATGACAGACAAGCTGTAACGGATAAAGCTTCTTTTTGGAAAGAAAAAACTTTTACTAGAAAGGGGTTTGAGTGTGGTTTACCTATTTGATAACCATGTGGCCCAATGGTTAGAGCACAGCCATGGAACTTAAGCAATGTGGGTGCTAGTCCTTGCTCTACTAGGTGACTTTGGGAAAGTCACAGCCACTCTTGGTGCCTCAGTTTCCCCATCTATAAAATGAGGAGGATGAACCTGACCTCCTTTGGAAAGTGCTTTGAGATCTATTGATGACAAACCTGCACCTAGAATCATAGGGTTAGAAGGGACGGCAAGGATCCTCTAGTCTAACCCCCTGCCAAGATGCAGGATTTGCATCTAAACCACCAAGATAGATGGCGATCCAGCCTCCTTTTGAAAACCTCCAGTGAAAAAGCTTCCACAAGCTCCTGGGGCAGTCTGTTCCGTTGTCCTACTGTTATTCCAGTTAGGAAGTTTCTCCTGAGATTTAATCTTAATCTGCTATACTGTGGTTTGAATCCATTGCCTCTTTTCCTGCTCCCTGTGACAAAAGAGAATTTCTCCATCTTTTTTATGGCAGCCTTTCAAGTATCTGAAGACCACTATCATGTCCCCCCTTAATTGCCTCTTTTCCAAACTAAACCTTTTGCAGTCATTTACATTGGTGAAGTGTGAACAAATTAGAATAGTAGCATTTCACACTCACTAGGCCCTGGTGTAAAAGGGTCCACAAAGTACACTGCAGTGTAGAATTAGGCCCCAAAACATTTAGGTGTTCAAAATCTGTGTAATTCTCCAAAAGAAAAGAATAGAAATCCACCACTGTGCTGTTCTGAGAGTCGCCAATGCCCTCAAGCTCACATGCCAGGCCAGTCAATAAGCAGACTCTCAACTAGATGTGCTCTCAATCTCTGATGGAAAAGGAAGTAGTCATGAAGGGTAAGAAAAACCAAAACAATACAGCAGTCAACATCCACACTGTCAAAATCATCCAAGGGATGAGAGACACCTAAAGCAGCTTGCAATTAAGGTAACGTGTATTATGTGAGATACAGCCTTTTGTGAATTGTGGGCTGATTATCAAAAAATAGACTCTAGTTTTGCAACTTCATTTCTGACACACATACCAAGTACAATGTTTTGTGATCAAACTTTTGGTCTTATTCAATTTCACAAGCTGAACCCACAGGACTTGTATTCCTAGATAAAATATTTGTGTGTTGAATTTTACTTACATAATTACTGGCAGATGGAACCTGTATGGGCACAGTGGGGAATGACTACCTTTGTATGCTATTGCTCTAATGAGACATTTATAAGATAGATCTTTTCCCGTGGACTCTGTAAGCCTGTATGAGTGAGAGCAAGGCTTTCTAGTTTCTACAGTCGTTGATTGGATTAAGTTGTGGACAGATAGACATTTTTTAAAAAAAATTTCATCCCAAGGCAGTATGATAAGGACAAAGTTAAGAACCCCCACCTAAACTTCAGCTCTGTATTTCTATACTTCCCCCTGTTGGAGTTTTTCATTTGCCTTTGGGGCTGAATTTCATCATTTCCAAAAGTTTTAATTTAAATGTAAATAAAAAAAAAGTTACAAGAATATTTGTAATAGTTAAGTTACTGATATACTCTTACCCTTGCCTGTGGCTAATGAAGTGTGTGTGTGTCTTTTTTCCCCTTTACATTTTTGAAATGTTTATACATTAAAAGCTAGTGTGCCACCCAGTGTAGGAGCACTATATGGTTTTAAGCATTCCAGCTTCTGCAAGACAGCTTCCTTACTTCATTCCTGAATTCCTAGGGTGAAATGCTGACTCTGCTGAAGTCAGGGACAACTCCAACTGACTTCAGTGCAGTCAGGATTTCACCACTGGTCTCCCTCAGTTTTAGCTCTCTGTGGAGCATATGCAGAACTTAGTAGATGGGCAAGACACCTGAGGCCCAATGCAGATGCTATTACAATCCACAGCAGCACCTACAGAATTTAAAACACATGCAGGGAGGCAAAACTGACATGAGAATAGGAATCAAGACATTTTATAGAGCAGGAGGCAGATGACTTAGGAAAGACAAGTATAGTAATGGGAGCTTCAAGATGAACCATAGACAAAGGGAGTTCCTATAACTTGGCTTCTCCATAGCCTCTCTGAGATGGAGGGAGGAGGGAAGGGCTGGAGCCTATAGGAGTTCCAGAGATCAGATTCTCATAGGGGCATGGAAACCTACCATTTAAATGCCTGTGTTAGGATCTGCTGATAGCATTAGCTCAGTTTCCTCTCTCTTCCATACATGCATCCTAATGGATGTCTTCTACAAAGAGCAACAAAATAATTGTGTTGATGGAAGTCATTGACTAACTTCAGCATCACTGTTTCTTAACTTTTCTGCTGGCATCAAACTACATGTTCCTCCTGTATACTTGTGACAATTCTGTTGCCTGGCTCTTGCTGGTGGTGTAGATTCAGCCACTTACATCCAGGCCCAGAAGAATGGGATCATTGTCAGCCTCTAATGTACCTCGAGAAGGTGCAAGTGAAGATTTTGCTGCCACCTAACTCCCCACTGCATACCACCATCTTCCCTGCAGAGGAAGGCATTTAAATCATTTTTATACAGTCGATTGTGTGTCCTCACACAAAATGCTCTAAGTGCACTAAGTTCGCGGACTGCATCCACAGTACCGAGGCTAGCATCGACTTCCAGAGCGTTGCACTGTGGGTAGCTATCCCACAGTTCCTGCAGTTTCTGCCGCCCATTGGAATTCTGGGTTGAGATCCCAATGCCTGATGGTGTAAAAATAAGTGTCGCATGTGGTTCTAGGTACATGTCATCAGCTCCCCCTCACCTCCACGAAAGCAACAGCAGATAATCGTTTTGCGCCTTTTTTCCTGGGTTACCTGTGCAGACGCCATACCACGGCAAGCCTGGAGCCCACTCAGCTCACTGTCACTGTATGTCTCCTGGGTGCTGACAGACGTGGTACTGCATTGCTACACAGCAGCAGCTCATTGCCTTTTGGGAGCAGACGGTGCATTACAAGTGGTAGCCATCGTTGTCATATTCCTGGGTGCTCTTTTAACCAACCTCAGTGAGGTCGGTCAGGGGCACCTGGGAAGACATGGGAGTTACTCAGCCAGGCCATTCCCCATCTTCTGCTGAGCACACAGGAGATGACGATGGCTAGCAGTCGTACTGCACTGTCTTCGGGCAAGCAGCCAGGAGATGACGATGTCTAGCAGTCGGACTGCACCATCTGCTGCCAGCGTAAGATGTAAAAAATAGATGGAGTGGATCAAAACAAGAAATAAACCAGATTTGTTTTGTATTTATTTGCCCCCCTCCTCCCTCTGTGAAATCAACGGCCTGCTAAACCCAGGGTTTTGAGTTCAATCCTTGAGGGGGGCCTTCTGTGTGACAGTTGTTTGTGTTTCTCCTTGAGGCAAAGCCACCCCCATTGTTGATTTTAATTCCCTGTAAGCCATGTTGTCAGTCGCCCCTCCCTCCGTCAGAGCAGACAAATTGTTTTGCGCCTTTTTTTTAGCACAGATGCCATAGCACTGGGATCATGGAGCCCGCTGAGATCACCACGGCAATTATGAGCACTATAAATACCATGCGCATTATCCTGCAGTATATGCAAAACCAGAACCTGCCAAAGCAAAACCAAGCGAGGAGGCGACGGCAGCATAGTGATGAGGACATAGACATGGACATAGACTTCTCACAAAGTATGGGCCTCAGCAATGTGCACATCATGGTGTTAATGGGGCAGGTTCATGCCATGGAACGCTGATTCTGGGCCCGGGAAACAAGCACAGACTGGTGGGACCGCACACTGTTGTGGGTCTGGGACGATTCTCAGTGGCTGCAAAACTTTTGCATGTGTAAAGGCACTTTCATGGAACTTTGTGACTTGCTTTCCCCGTCCTGAAGCACCAGAATACCAAGATGAGAGCAGCCCTCACAGCTGAGGAGCGAGTGGTGATAGACTTTGAAGCTTGCAATGCCAGACAGCTACTGGTCAGTTGGGCATCAATTTGGAGTGGGCAAATCTACTGTGGGGGCTGCTGTGATCCAAGTATCCAACGCAAAGAGCTGCTGCTATCAAAAGGTAGTGACTCTGGGAAACGTGCAGGCCATATTGGATGGCTTTGCTGCAATGGGATTCCCTAACTGTGGTGGGGCGATAGATGGAACCCATATCCCTATCTTGGCAGTGGAGCACCAAGCCAGCGAGTACATAAACTGAAAGGGGTACGTTTCAATGGTGCTGCAAGCACTGGTGGATCACAAGGAATGTTTCACCAACATCAATGTGGGACGGCCAGGAAAGGTGCACAACGCTCACATTTGCAGGAACTCTGGTCTGTTTGAACAGCTGTAGGAAGGGACTTTCTTCCCAGACCAGAAAATAACCATTGGGGATGTTGAAATGCCTATAGTTACCCTTGGGGACCCAGCCGACTCCTTAATGCCACGGCTCATGAAGCCATACACGGGCAGCCTGGACAGTAATTAGGAGCTGTTCAACTATAGGCTGAGGAAGTGCAGAATGGTGGTAGAATGTGCATTTGGATGTTTAAAAGCGCGCTGGCGCAGTTTACTGACTCTGATAGACCTCAGTGAAACCAATATTCCCGTTGTTATTACTGCTCGCTGTGCGCTCCACAATATCTGTGAGAGTAAGGGGGAGATGTTTATGGCAGGGTAGGCGGTTGAGGCAAAGTCGCCTGGCTGCTGATTACTCGCAGTCAGACATCAGGGTTGTTAGAAGAGTACAGGAGGGCACAGTGCGCAGAGCTTTGAAAACCAGTTTCATGACTGGCCAGGCTAAAGTGTGAAAGTTCTGTTTGGTTTTCCTTGATGAACACCCCTCCCCGCCTTGGTTCACTCTACTTCACTGTAAGCTAACCATCCTCCCCTCCCCCCTTCGATCACCGCATGCAGAGGCAATAAAGTCATTGCTGCTTCACATTCATGCATTCTTTATTAAATCATCACACAAACAGAGGGATAACTGCCAAGGTAGCCTGGGAGGGGTGGGGAAGGAGGGAAGGACAAGGCCACACTTCACTTTAAAACTTAAAAACGGTAAAACTTATTGAATGCCAGCCTTCTGTTGCTTGGGCAATCCTCTGGGGTGGAGTGATTGGGTGGCCGGAGGCCCCCCCCATTGCATTCTTGGGCATCTGGGTGAGGAGGTTATGAAACTTGGGGAGAAGGGCGGTTGGTTACACAGGGGCTGTAGCGGCGGTCTGTGCTCCTGCTGCCTTTCCTGCAACTCAGCCATACGCTGGAGCATATGAGTTTGATGCTCCAGCACCCTGAGCATTGACTCCTGCCTTCTGTCAGCAAGCTGACACCACCTATCATCTTCAGCCCACCACTTCTCCTCGTGTTCATGTTGTGCTTGCCTGCACTCTGACATTGTCTGCCTCCACGCACTATGTTGTGCTCTGTCAGTGTGGGAGGACAGCTTGAGCTCAGAGAACATTTCATCCCAGTTTTTTTTCCATCTTCTAATCTTCACTAGCTTCTGGGAAGGAGAAACATATGCAGCTGGTGGAGGAAAAAAAAGGGACAGTGGTAGTTAAAAAGACATTTTATAGAACAATGGGTACACTCTTTCAGGATAAACCTTGCTGTTAACATTACATAGCACATGTGCTTTTGTTACAAGGTTGCATTTTTATGGCTTCACCCCTCCCCCCACGGTGTAGCTAACAGCAGGGAACATTTCTGTTCAGCACAGGCAAACAGCCCAGCAGGAACGGGTACCTCTGAATGTTCGCTTAATAAAACCACCCTATTTCAACAAGGTGATCATGACTGATATCACTCTGAGGATAAGAGAGAGATAAAGAATGGATGTTTGAATGCTAGCAAACACCAGGACCATATGCTGCAATGCTTTGTTCTGCAATGATTCCCAACTACGTGCTGCTGGTCTGGCGTGGCAAAGTGTCCTACCGTGGAGGACGGGAACAAGGCTGCCCTCCCCAGAAACCTTTTGCAAAGGCTTAGGGAGTACATCCAGGAGAGCTTTATGGAGATGTCTCTGGAGGATTTCCGCTCCATCCCCAGATATGTTAACAGACTTTTCCCAGTAGCTGTACTGGCCGCAAATGCAAATTAATAATTGAACATGCTTGCTTTTAAACCATGTCTAATATTTACAAAGGTACACTCACCAGAGATCCCTTCTCCACCTGGCGGGTCTGTGCAGCAGCTTTGGGTGCGTTCGGGGGTTACTGGCTCCAGATCCAGGGTGAGAAACAGATCCTGGCTGTTGGGGAAACCGGTTTCCCCGCTTCCTTACCGTGAGCTATCTTCCTCGTCCCCAAAACCCGCTTCCATGTTGTGTCCTACTCCATTGATGGAGTCAAAGCACAGGGTTGGGGTCCTGGTGGCTGCACCCCCTAGAATGGCATGCAGCTCATCATAGAAGTGGCATGTCTGAGGCTGTGACCAGGAGTGGCCGTTTACCTGTTTTTTTGGTAGGCTTGCCTGAGCTCCTTAATTTTCACATGGCACTGCCGCGAGTCCCTGTTACAGCCTCTGTCCTTCATGCCCTTGGAGACTTTAAAATGTTTTGGCATTTCGTTTACTGGAACGGAATTCAGCTAGGATGGATTCATCTCCCCATACAGCGATCAGATCCCGTACCTCCCGTTCGGTCCATGCTGAAGCTCTTTTGTGATTCTGGGACTCCATGGTCACCTCTGCTGATGGGCTCTGCCAGGTCACCTGTGCTGATCAGCTCACCACGCTGGCCAAACAGGAAATGAAATTTAAAAGTTCATGGGGCTTTTCCTGTCTACCTGGCCAGTGCTTCTGAGTTGAGAGCGCTGTCCAGAGCGGTCACAATGGAGCACTCTGGGATAGCTCCCGAAGGCCAGTACTGTCCAATTGCATCCACACTACCCCAAATTTGACCCAGCAAGGCTGATTTCAGCACTAATCCTCTCATCGGAGGTGGAGTAAAGAAATCGATTTAAAAAGCCCTTTAAGTCGAAAAAAAGTGCTTCATCATGTGGATGGATCTAGGGTTAAATCAAGGTAAAGCTGCTAAATTTGACCTAAAATTGTAGTGTAGACCAGGCCTAAGACAAGGCTACTGCTGCACAGATGACAGATGTTTCTTTCTCTTTCCAAATGTAGCAGCAGGGTCTTTCCAGGAATGTTCTCAGAAATGCTTCAGGGGATACCCCTCTCAGGAAACTCTAGTGCCAGAGGGAAGGTGACATGGTTTAAGTAGTGGGGATGGAGGAATTTTGACAGTTTCAGATGGTATTATGGTTGACTTATGTGACAAATATTTGAAGAGGGTGAACGGGGAAGGAGGACTGAAAAGACCAGGAAGAGCAACAACAGAATTCAGCATGGTAGTGGTTCAAAAGGATAGAAACTACAGCACTGGACAAGTTTAGCCTCTGTCTGCCAGTGGGCATCCATTAACTGCACTTCCCCCGTGTCCATAATCCATAGTTAATGTTTTCACCTAGGATTTAATCTAGAAAAGCTATGTTAATCAACTATTGCAACTAGGGGTGTATCAGGCATATAGCATTGTTTCAATGTTTGGGCGAGTACATGAGTACTCATAGGTAAATTTAACAATTGTTGGGCCCAGCTTCATGCAGTTGCAACTTTGAACATCACTTCCAATGAGCAGTTAGGAATGAAACACTTAAGTATCTGAATCCAGGAAAGAACAGAAAAGGAACACAAGCACAATCGCTTACAAATGGCGGTGGAAGTTTATGGACTACTGGTGGGCATGACTACTAACTAGTAACCCACCAGGGGATAGAGAACCACATTAAAAAAAACCAGTTAACATTTCAAATATTAGCATGGAAAATACACTTTTTAAAACAAAAGCTTAAGGCACTAGTTTGTTCTTCATAGAGTATCAGGGTTGGAAGGGACCTCAGGAGGTCTTTTAGTCCAATCCCCTGATCAAAGCAGGACCAATCCCCAACTAAATCATCCAAGCCAGGGCTTTTGTCAAACCTGACCTTAAAAGCCTCTAAGGAAGGAGAATCCACCACCTCCCTAAGGAACCCATGCCAGTGCTTCACCACCCTCCTCCCCCACTGCGACTTGAGACCATTACTGCTTGTTCTGTCATCTGCTACCACTGAGAACAGTCTACATCCATCCTTTTTGGAACCCCCTTCCAGGTAGTTGAAAGCAGCTATTAAATCTGCCCCCCTATACTCTCTTCTGCAGACTAAATAATCTCAGTTCCCTCAGCCTCTCCTCATAAGTCATGTGCTCCAGCCCCCATCATTTTTGTTGCCCTCCGCTGGACTCTTTCCAATTTTTCCACATCCTTCCTTTAGTGTGAGGCCCCAAAAACTGGCCACAGTACTCCAGATGAGGCCCCATCAATGACGAATAGAGGGGAATGATCACGTCCCTCGATCTGCTGACAATGCTCCTTTTTATACAGCCCACAATGTCATTAGCCTTCTCAGCAACAAGGGCACAGTTGACTCATATCCAGCTTCTCATCCACTGTAAACCCTAGGTCCATTTCTGCAGAACTGCTGCCTAGTCACTCGGTCCCTAGTCTGTAGTAGTGCATAGGATTCTTCTGCCCTAAGTGCAGGACTCTGCACTTGTCCTTGTTGAACCTCATCAGATTTCTTTTGGTCCAATCCTCTAATTTGTCTAAGTCCCTCTGTATCCTATCCCTACCCTCCAGCATATCTATCACTCCTCCCAACTTAGTGTCATTTGCAAACTTGCTGAGGGTGCAATCCATTCCGTCATCCAGATCATTAATGAAGATATTGACAAGGACCAACCCAGGACCAACCCTTGGGCACTCCACTTGATACCGGCTGCCAACTACACATGAAGCCATTGCTCACTACCATTGAGGCCGATGATGTAGCGTAGCTTTTAATCACCTTATAGTCCATTATGCAGCCTACTACTTTTAACTTGCTGGCCAACGAATACCTGGTGGAAGACCAATATCAAATGTTTGCTAAAGTCAGGATAACACATCCACTATCTTTTCCCTATCCACAGAGCCAGTTATGTCATGCATAGAGGCATAGGGTTATCAAGAGCATGACTCTCCCTATGCTGATCCATGCTGACTGTCCCTGATACTGACTTCCTTCCTCCTAAGTGCTTCGAAATAATTCCTTGAGACCTGCTCCATGATTTTCCAAGGCTGAGGCAAGCTGACTGCTTTGTAGTACCTGATCTCCTCCTTCCCTTTTTTAAACATGGCATACAGTAGCGTTTTTCCATCTACCGGGACCGTCCCTGTTGCCATGTAGTTTTCAAAGATAATGCAATTGGCTCTGCAATACAGCCTGCAAGCCTTGAGCACCCTCGGATCGTGCAATCGCCCCATGGATTGTGCTCATCCACCTTTTCTAAATATCCTGAAATTCACATTTCTTTTTCCTCCACGGAAAAGGGCTGGTTCACCTTCTCCATACTGTGCTGCTCCGGGCAGTAGTCTGTGGAGCTGACCTTGTCATGGAGAACGAGGCAAAAAGGCATTGAGTAATTAGCTTTCTTCTGCATCCTCTGTAGTACATTGCCTCCTCTTTATTAAGGCCCCACACTCTCCTTGACACCTTTGGTTGTAACATACGTAAAACCCTTCTTGTTACTCCTTGAACACCCTTGGCTAGCTGCAACTCCAAGTGTGATTTGACTCTTCTGATTTCAACTCTTCTGCATTACCGAGCATATTTTAATTCTCCCTGTCGTTTGTCAATTTACTTCTTGTAAAGTTTCATTTTTTTGTTTAGATCAGCGAAGGATTTTCCACCTAGTTAAGCCAAGCTAGGTCGCTCTGCATGATTTACTATTCTTTCTACACATCGGGATGGTTTGTTCCTGCAACCTCAATAAGGATTCTTTAAAATACTGCCAGCACTCCTCCTTGTACCTTCAAGATTAATCTGGAGGCCAAGAGAAAACACACTGAGTTAGGAATGAGAGTATGTATCTCCCAAATAGGCTTCTTTGCCCACCATCTAAACACTATGCTTTCACAACATTTCATAAGCCATCTTTGCTGTTTCTAAGACTAGCTATTTTTGCTTGCGGTGCAGTACAAAGAGTTAAAACTTAGACATGATTATCACTTCCTTTTCTCCTGCATCTTCTCAGAAAGGCACTTGAGCAAATCACCACAAGTTTCACCATGTAGTTCAAAAAACATTTGAACTGGAAGTTACTTGAAAAATAAAAAGCATTTTATTACTGAAGCCAAAACAATCAAGCTTAGGCTCATACTGGAAAGCAAAGTTTTAACCCTTGAGATGAAAGAGCTACTAGCTATAAGTAAAAAAGGTGCGTAAGGACTAGCTAGATTAATATGTGAAAATAAAAACCTATACTGCAAGTATAGGAATGAAAAGTGGTTTATTTTACACACAGATCTTCATTAAAAAGTAAGGCTGGTAGTGGAACTTTTTATTTTGATGCATAAACTTGATAAAAGTTGAATGTTACAGAAACAGTGTACAATGCTGAACAAACAAGTCACATGTATAGGGTTTTTGTTTTTTTTAAAAATCAGAACCAGTAATTAGCATAGACATTTGTGATTTCTAGTTACATTGTAAAGTGTCTTGTGTAGTCATATTCTATTGTTGGAATGACTGCTTGTACAAATTTCAAGAAAATAAGAAGGTACCTGAATCTCTAGTTAAGGTAAACATGGAGTAAAAGAGTAATTACTTACTTAATATCCAAGAAAACTAGGTGAAATCATGCCTTTTGTAAGTGGCCTAAATCTTATTAGTATTTCATTAGATAGGAAAAGTACAGCTTAGAAAGTCTAAAGGGGACAAGAAAACAATTCACTAATACAGTGAAGAATGGCACTTCTCAAAGCTTATGATTTGAATGATTAGGTATTATTTCAAGTTTAATAAATTCACTTATTTTTTAAAAAAATAAAACTTTACCCTGCTTACACTAAGCCAGTTTTGCATGAAATACTGTGTGTGTACACTGAATTGCTTTCTACAATTTACCTTCCAGTTTAACTTGCTTTAGACACGTTACACCAGATAATCTGTCACATCCACAGGTAGCTGATATGAAGCAGACTCTAGTTTGTGTCCATCTCAAACTGTAGCAGAATGACACAGCCACGTTAAGGGTTAAAACCCCACACTATTAGCTTAGTTATCAGCCTACACTAGCTGTAATTTATACTGGTACAACTTTCTTGTTTATTCAAGGTCAGACTAGCTGGTATGAAAGCTGCTGTTGGTGGTGGTTCAGAGCTTTCAGCAGAACCACAGCCCCCCTTCCCTTCTTGTTTTAGGGTAGGAAAGCCAAATGAAGGATTTATTTAATGGGACACTGGTATCTTGAAAGTGACATTTCTGTCTGAAAGCGTTGTACTAATATACTAATTGTGTAATTATTGTACCTACTGTTATTACAAGTATCACTTAAGATCCCTCATCTCAGAGATCAAATGAAGTACTCTTTGTACAAATGCAACTGACCAAAAGAAGAGTGAAAGCAACTAGCTCTAATGTGAATTATTTTCACTGTTCTGTTGGTCAATTGCATTTGTTTTAGAACTAGCATGAGATCACTAATGAACTTTGCTGGGGGATCTCAGTCAGAACATGCATGCTACTTCCCAGTTCCTGCACATAAGAAAAAATGGCAACTTGGTGTGCCTTGGATGTTATTGGTAATGTAAAAGTGACTTCAATAGCAGTAAGCCTCACAAATTACTTGTAAAATAAAGTTTTAGGAATGGGCAGAGGATAGATCAGACCTTTATTAGATCACGTACTCTTCAGAGGTCTCCTGACTTCCATGGAAAGGATACATATGAACTCCAAGTTCTCCCCCACCTTCTGCAACTGTTTCGATTATTTTCTTCATCACTTCTGCATGCCTGAAAGTAGATTGGGACTCTTAGAGATATCATGCCAAGACAACTCAATCTTCCATAACTCAATAAAATTAGATTATTTATGCAGATTAATAGCCTTAAGAAGTATGACTGGATGGCTACGGAAAGTGGCATTTGGATAGGAAATTTTTTTAACCTTTAGCTTACTGGCATCAAACCAACTCCAAACCATGATGAAGTTATTACCAACCAACAGCTGTTTGGTTAGGCTTCTGAAAGAATAGGGCATACTTAGTCCACATCAGAAAACACCCTGAAGAATGTTATCCTTGTCGGTAAGTTTCATGCTTCACCCTGGACATTGTTGCATTGTGTCAGAGAAGAAGTACAATTTATTCCAATGCTGTCTCAACAATGGAATTAACTCACCTGGTGGTAGGTTGCTTCCATCACTAAAACATTGTTTTAAAAAGTTTTGGTGCTGGGCAAGCAGATCAATGCATGAGAATTTTCACAGACCAGTTTTAAACCACAAGATGCCCTCCATACTGTTAAGTCTCATACTTTATGGTTTAGTATTACAGTGGCAATCAAGCTAGTTATGGTTGAGATTCTTATTCCAGACTCAGATCTTGCTTTTACTTATCTGCCATATCAGAGTTAGAAAGTTCCAGTTTTTTTGCAATAGTTGTGTCAACTCCTTAAACTGCAGTAAGATTATCTTATTTTATTTTAGGGGGGTTAAGTTACATTTAACCCTTCCACAAATGGCAGTTTAAATTCACAGTCCCATTAATCAAGTCATTTTACTAGCTGTTAGCATAAATCTGACCATGGAGCACTGTGGCCAGAGTGAGATTAAGGTCAGGTTCACTAATTATTTATATTCGTATTTTCAGCTAGCATCTTTCATACATGGTGCTTTTCAAACTATGAAGAAAGCACTTCATCCACCACTGAAATGGGCTGCAGAGAGATAGGAGCAATTAGAATATGTTAGGACCCTTCGTTTTCAGTTTTTATTTTATTTAATTTTTCCCAGGAATTTATCAGCATTTATTACAACAGAAAGAGGTGGAAAAAAAAAATCGATGGAAAAACAATTTTTCTGGGTAAATATTGGGTTTATTTTGGTGGACAGAAGGAAAGGGGAAAAATATTCAGTAGATTAATGCTTCGATGAATGGAATTTAAATGTGGTTTGCTGCAGAACTAAAAACAATGCCACCCCCGAGTTTAAGGAAACAATATCTCTAATCCCAACAAAACTTCATTTGAATAAAGAGTTTACTGTTTTAGACTTAGAACTACTAGCTTATAAATATTTACATTTAATAACTGGGCCATGCTGTTTGCAGTGCACACTCAACTTTATCTTTTCTCCTGTTTTTTGGGGTTTTTTTGTAAATACTTTCAAATACTTCCTTGTGTTCTGAAACGTATTCCAACACGTTTTTGTTTTCTTTATATTTTAGTGTCTCGGATCTTGAAAACATTATCTGCTAACAGCTTGAAATGTGTCCATGGTGGGCGTGAGCAGGACTGGCACCAGCGTTTCTGGCGCCCTAGGCACTGGGCCATTTCGCTGCCCCGCGTGCGGGTCTCTCAGCTCTGGTGGAGCTGCCGCAGCCGTGCCTGCAGAGGGTTCGCAGGCATGGCTGCGGCAGCTCCACTGGAGCTGCGGGACCAGCGGAACCTCCGCAGGCACCACCAGAGCCACCTGCTGCCCCCCGCCGGCAAAATGACGCCCCCCCCCCCTTATCCTGGCGCCTTAGGCGACTGCCTAAGTCGCCTAAATGAAAGCGCCGGCCCTGGGCGTGAGTGTCATCAGTATGTTCAGATGTGTACACACTTCAGAGCTTGTGGGTGTGCTTGTTTATTGTGTGCATCTTCTACAGTAATACATGGCCTTACTTCGACAGCTTTGCATATACACAAACTAATATATTATCATAATACATATATATCTCATGCAATGTATTGTATTTTCCTAATAAAACCAAGTTATTTTTTTTTATATATTTGAAAGACAAAAGTAGGGTGAAAATCAGAAAAACACAAATAATGCTTTTTGTAAAACCTGGGATATTTTCAATCAGTTTCAATTGAAAATGAAGGGGATTAAATATGTTGCACAATCGTAAGGGAGGAGAAAGTGAGTATTTCCACCCAATGACACTGGGGCAAAACTACTCTAAGAATAGCTATGGGACCTTTAATATGTCCACGCAGACCACCACCCCAGTTAAAGATTTTATCAAAGCTCTATGTAGTTCACTTTGAGTTTATTTGCCCCAGAGAAAGGAAGGGCTTGATCATCCCTGCCTGGATCCAAACTTGTGCTTCCAGATCTGATGCTCAAAATACTAAGAAATATTTTGGCCAGTGGCAATTCTACATTTTACATACACTGTCCGCCATGCAAGCCAAGTTATGTAATTTGATGGTCAGTAACTGTTCTTTGCTTGTGTAAGCTATCACCACTGTTTTTCCTTTTATCTCAAATATGGGCCCAGATGTACTCACTTATTGGCATTCTAAACAATGGAAATGTTTCTCTTTTAAAAGTGTTTGGCACTTTAAGCTAGCATGTTTTAACATATTTCTGGAGAAACTACATCAGTAGCTGCATATAGAGCTGCTCCTGCCAATGCATCAGAACCTTTCACAACCAGTTACAGTCTCAAAGTAAAGATGGCTGTCTAACACATTTCCAATATAACATTTGTAGATATGGCGCAGCAAGGAGCAGCAGAGAGAAGGGATACAGAGTGTAAAGTAGAGGACTGAGTAGACAATATTTCTCACACAGGATGGCAGGGGAGAGAAGGAGGCAGCAAAAACGACAAAGGTGGTGCTTCACATGAAGATTGCTTTAGCTATACTTTTATTTTAGGTTTTTGTAGTCAAACCTTAATTTGTGAAAAATCTTCAGATTATGAAGACGAACCAAGGGAAGACTGCAAAGAAATTAACAGGATTTTTTTTTTTTAAAAAAAAATGGTCAAACTGATCGCTATTTAGGGGAAGCTTACAGAATTTAATGAAAGGGCTCAGATAGCATCATATAAGTGCTTAAGTAGATGGCTATTAATTTGCATTCACTTACAACTCTGTCAGCTCAAAATCTAGCCATTTTGCTCGTGTGAATCTGAGAATGCAAATAAGTGGTTACCACGTTATTAAAACGAATATTGTGAAGTGGTGTTGGGCAATATCAGAGGACTCTCTCTCTCACAAGCTATACTACTTGTCCTTACATGCACTTACTGGGAAATCATAGCTATTAATATTTTATTAGTCACACTGCAATACTACTGTAGAGTGCATTGACAAAAAATTTACACAGCAGGTACTTTATATTTATTTATTTCAGGAGCAGTCAAGCTTTTAGCCTCTCTGAATTCTCTCATGTCAGTTCAGCCATGCTAAGGCTGTTTCATTCTAGTTCAGAAAGTAAAGAAGTTCATTCCATTGCCATTGAATACTTCATCTCAAGACAACAGAACAATGCTGCAGCTTGGTGGAAGAGTTATTACAATAGCACTGCAATTTTTCATTATACAATCTAGCCATAAAATGCTGCCATTGTGTTCCTTAGAATGCAATGGCTGACAGATTTCAATAATTAGCAGTCCCATAGGAGCCAACATATTAGTGTCACTCTTTCATCCCTACATTTTTATAAAAATAAGCACAAGCACGTGTGAAAGCAGAACTAAGACTGGAAAGATCTGAAGTGTTTGATCTGAGCACTTCATTTGTAAAGGGAAGCAAAGATCTTATAACTTCAGTATCAGCCACAAGCCTCCTCCCTTCAAAGTAGAAAAAGAAGAGATAGTAGTCCTGCAGTCTGTACTAGACTAAGCCAGAAATTCTAGGCTCAACAGTCCCTAACAATTTTAAAGCGAAACATGTACAAAAAGTAATCCTGGGAAAATGCTTTTGGGTATATGATAAAGGATGTCTACCTGCACTCTCAGGAGTTTTGAAGAACAGATGGGAAATTGTATCTTTGCTAGACATTATCCTGTATCAAACCACACTTTATGGTTTTCAATGAGAATGAAAAGGAATGTGAGGCAGCCATGTGAAAACAGTAATGTGAAGAACTGCAACCTAAAAGGGTCTTGAAGGCCTTGTTTAATCTAGAGTTTAATCCTTTTGTAATTAGAGTTAAATGTTTGCCAGTTAACTTGAGCTAGCTAGATACTCCGCCAATGCTTATTTCACTATAAACATTTGATCCACCCTGTGTCATAGAACAAATGTTTGCAAATGATGATCTACACATGTCACAACCATATTAGCTGGCTTAAATTAACTAGCAATCAATTAACTAGTTACACTAGGACTAAGAACTTTCATCCAGATAATGACAAACATTGCTACTCCTATCAAAGAAGATTTGGTGACAGTCATGAATTGGGCTTCTTTCAGTCCCACAGGCTTCAACAAATGAAACAGCCATCAAAATAAGCTTCCCAAAACAAAGGCCTCAGTAAGAAGCTCTCACTGAGAATTTGTTCTACCGATTCCAAGGACCCTCTTCCTACCAGTGTAGGAGACCAAATGAACTCCCAGGAAAATCTTTCAGATTTTTGTGCGCCTTGAACATATTGTATTAAGTGACTAACTTAAGCACTCATGTTTGAAAACGCTAGCCTGGTGGCTTAGCTACACTTTGTGAATTGTGTAATTCATGTTCATTAAAAAAAAGGTTATGTCAAAAGAAAAAGGTTTTCCAGAATGGAATGAAACAGGACAGTCTGGTCCAATAAAAGTGATTTGTCTCTTGGGCTTTCACCATGACAAATGTCAATGGGAAAGGAAGTTTTAATAATGAAGTAGGGAAAATTCAAAGATCTCCCATAATAAAGTGTGTCAGTGTGGAAACTGTTTATGAACATGACTTCTGCAGCTGCTCAAACACAGTGAAGAGAATAAGAACTAGTAGCAAAACCAGCATTACCTTTAACTGAAGCTTCCTGGACCTCCAAACTGACCAACACCAAGCCATCTTGGAAAGCACTGAAGTTGGACACACTAGGTGGTCTCCCTCCTCTACTCCCACAACACTCATTATAATGCAAACTATAGAGTGAAACTGCACCATGGACACTGAAGGGCATATGAGTGAATCCTTCAGCTGACAGTATATCACTTTTTTGGGGTTAATTCTTTAAATCACCAAAAAACGCAGTTTTAGGTCAACAAACTATTTGTGAAATCATCTCAAGTTCACATAATAGTTTTGAGCAAACAAATATCGAAATGTTTCGGAAAAGTCAAAGTCACATTTCATTTTGACCTGATTCAAGTATTTTTTATTTTGATTTTGGGCACTGAAAGTAGGTCTAGATCTACAAAATGGGGGAGGGGGAAGATAGGAGGAGGGGCAGAGATGGTGATGCCCCCACTCCTTAAAGCTCATTGGGATGCAGACTACCCAGGTTCAATTTGCAGAGAAAGAATTTGAACTTGGGTCTCCCACTCTCTCTCTGGGGCAAGGGATATTCTGGGTAAGGGGCTTTCTCAATTTCTCCTCTTGAAGCTATTTTACTTACAAAAAGTGGATAAATAATTATTGGAGCAGAGCCTTGAACTTAGTCTCCCACATCCTAGATGCATGCCCTAATGAACCCATAGGCTACAGAGTCTCTTTCCCTGACTCAGTCACTTTTCATTGCCCAATTCCTACATCTACAAACTTGTGGATCAGCATTTATTATTGACATATTGACTAAATGGCTGCCAATTGACTACTTCTAACAGGCTTTTACCCATCAAGCAATTGCCAAAACACAACTTCTGTTGACAATGTTGATTGAACAGAACGTTTTAAGTAATGATTCAACAAGTGGTTAGCGTGCGGCTTGCCATGGTATCTCTTTTTCAGTTCCTCCTTTGATACAGATGCTACAAAAGAAAAACTGCTGAGTGAGCAGGCTGCCAGAGTGTTGTGAGCCAACACGTACTTTCCCAGTTGTCGTCAAGCATAGCCCTACGTACACCACATTGCACAATTTATGGGGTGGGCAAGGAAGTGACAGAGATGAGAGGAAAGACTGGAACTTATTTGTGAAGCAAAGATTAAAGCAGCACCCTTAGCTACCGTTTCTACCTGAAATATCTAGAAGCAGCTTGGAATCCAACAGGCTCTTTTAACTTCAAAAGTTAAGTATTGAGTGGGAATTGCCCACTCTAGTCAGACACCTTTCACCCCCTCCCCCATGCCTCTGCCCCAAACTAAGCAGTTCCACACTATCTAATTCAGGGGTAGGCAACCTATGGCATGCGTGCCAAAGGCGGCACATGAGCTGATTTTCAGTGGCACTCTCACTGCCCAGGTCCGGCCACTGGTCTGGGGAACTCTGCATTTTAATTTAATTTTAAATGAAGCTTCTTAAACATTTTAAAAACCTTGTTTACTCTACATACAGTTTAGTTATATATTATAGACTTATAGAAAGAGACCTTCTAAAAACATTACAATCAGAGTGAATAAATGAAGACTCGGCACACCACTTCTGAAAGGTTGCCAACCCCTGATCTAATTCATAGACCTTAAGGTCAGAATGGACCATCAAGATCATCTATTCTGACCATGTCCACACTGCAGGCCACAGAACCTCATCCACCCCTAATCTCTGGCTGAGTTACTGAAATCCTCAGATCATGGTCTGAAGACTTCAAGTTACAGAGAATCCACCATTTAAATTCAGCTTGATTTTCTGACGGTTCTAAAGCCCAGTCCAGCTGCCTGTCTCCCCTAGGTGTGTGTCACACACAGGCACATGCCAGATGAGATGGTAGAGAACTGCATATTAAACAAGCAACAACTGCCTAGATCCCACTCTCTGGCTCTTTGAGAGAACAGCTATTTAATTAAAACCTGTATATGCCTCCCAGAGTCTGTAGCTGCATTAGCACTATCAAAGGCAGCTGGCCAATTTACTAGAATCAGCAATAGTTAAATGCCCCATGTCCACAGCCAGAACATATACTAACAAGACCTGTACTACACTCTGGCCTGAAGCGAGACTGACAGGACTCAAGGAAGATCAAAATGCTGGTTAATGTTGGAGCGGTCTCAGTACAGTCTCAGCTTTCCCTCTCCAACCCACCATCCCTCCAAACAGAAAGAAAAGCAATTGGAGAGACTATCAGCATGAAAAAACTGCTTCTTGAGCACAGGCCTAGGTTCCTTGACAAGAGCACTGACACTTTGCTCTGCTGGGGAAGGGTGTGGATGGTGAAAGGTGTGTGACAGTATCTACTGATAGTATTCCCCCTGAGAGATTATCCTAATCTCCCCCATCCACCATCTCTAGAACCTTGCTGAGTGAGAGAAATTCAGCTGGAGAGGAAGTTATGTTGATTGCCAGCAGACTCATGCTGGTAGGTGCAGGATGCCCAAACACCTCTCAGCAAGAAATTCAACTGAGCAGACATGCTAGATTCAATACACCAGGGGTGGTCAGACCTGTGGCTCCGGAGCCACATGCGGCTAGTCAGAAGTTAACATGTGGCTCCTTGTATTACTGACTCTCGGGCTGGAGCTACAGGTGTCAACTTTCCAGTGTGCCGGGGGTGTTCATTGCTCAACCCCTGGCTCTGCCACAGGCCCTGCACCCACTCCACCCCTTCCCACCCCCTACTCGGAGCCTGTAGTGCTCTCGCTTCCCTCCCCCCGAGCCTCCTGCATGCCACAAAACAGCTGATCAGGAGGTGTGAGGAGGGAGGGGGAGGTGCCGATCCGCGGGGCTGCTGGTGGGTGAGAGGTGCCGGGAACAGGGTGGGAGAGCTGATAGGGAGCTGCTGACGTATTACTGTGGCTCTTTGGCAATGTATATTGATAAATTCTGGCTCCTTCTTAGGTTCAGGTTGGCCACTCCTGCAATACACTAGCCATGCCCCAGATAGAACTGCTGGTTGGGACTTCAAGTGATACAATGGGAGAGAGGACAACTTTTCATTGCTCTCATAGGCGCAGCAAAAGACATGACTTTTTTTTTTTTTTAATGCAATCACCTCCATGATTTCTCCCCAATACTCTGATCACCTCCTTTCACATATAAGGCATGTCTACACTTAATGCTACAGCTGTGCCACTGCAGTTATGCTGCTATAGCGCTTCAGTGTAGACACTACCTGGGCTGACAGGAGGGAGTCGAGAGGCGGTAGTTAGGTCAATGGAAGAATTTTTCCATCAACTTAGAGCATGAGCCCTCTTTCTGTCAGTGGTGCGCATCTCCACCGGGAGCGCTTCCACCAACTGATGGGGACAGTGTGGGGGGCAGCCGCCTAGGTTTCTCAGGCTTCTTACCTTCCCAAGCAGGGAGACTCCAGGCAGCTGCCCAGCTGGGAGTGGGGATCTGGGGGCAGCCAGGCTGTCTTGTCAATTTCACTGCTCCAGCATGGAAATTGACAAGACAACCAGCAGCTGAAGTAAGTAACACTGTGTCACCCTAACTACAAAAAGACAAAAATGCTATGCCTCTGGTGGGGGTGGAGTTATCATATTGGTGTAGTACAGCACTTAGGGCAGTCTACACTACAGGGTAAGTCGACCTAAGTTACGCAACTCCAGCTACGTGAACAACATAGCTGAGTCGACATAGCTTAGGTCGACATATTGTCATGTCTACACTGCACTGGGTCGACAGGATTAACCTTGTTTCCAATTCCTGTGGAGTATCGAGTCGACGGGAGAGCGCTCTGCGGTCGATTTAGCGGGTCTTCATTAGACGTGCTAAATTGACCCCGGTGGATCAATTGCCACAGTGTTGATCCCTGGTAAGTGTAGACATACTCTTACATCAGCAGGACAAAACTGTAGCACGTACAGACAAAACTAGGTCAATGTAAAACAACTTACATTGACCTAACTGTGTTGTGTAGACCAGTTCCTACTGCTATCCATACGTGGACTTAGTTAAACCAACCTAATTTTTTATTGTAGACCAGGCCTTACTCTACTGCAGTCATTGAGTACCAAGATGACCCATAAAAGTTGCATACAAGGAGAGGTCAATTTAGCAGCCACTTGACTGTCCATGGTTAGAGCATCCTACTACAATATCAATAGACAGTGGACTGCTGCTTGTATAATACCTTCCCTACAGAGGTCACACCAAATGCGTCAGTTAATGTCAGAGGGCAGCCCAACAACACAGGGCCTGTGGACCCAATAGGAGTAAAGGTAATGTTACACCTTGAGGTGTGTAATCCTCACGCTAATTGCTACCATAGTGTGGGACCACATGTGTGAGAAGACAGAAGCGCCATGGGATGGACTCTCTTTGTTAACCTAAGAGTCCACATGGATCACTTTTTTCAGTTTGACTTCAGTGCTCATGACTCTCTCAGCAACTCCAACATCAGGCTGGACAAAAACTCAAATTGTACATCTAAGAACAGTAGCCGTGTCTATTTTAAACCAATTCTGGGTCTTGCATATATGGTTGCTGCACTCCAATTTAATCTTGGAACGAGACCCCTATATTTAGAGTCAGATGCAAACAAGACACACACACAGGTTGGTAAGCATCAACAATTTCTCATCTACAACAGAGTGAAGAAGTGACACTGACTTCATGGCTACGCCAGTTTTTACCGTTTCACGATGGCTCCAGCAAGGTGAAAGTGTTTATTTTCTACAGAGAAGTTATTCAAATTTCAGACAAGCAGGACTATTTATTGACCAATGTAATGAGCAGAGCAGTATGAACTTTCCCCTGTGCTACTTTATCAATACACTATCTTGACTTGTATCACTTCTGCTGTTATACTTCTGAGCTTCTCTTGAGGCTGTTAGATATGAATACTAAAGCCATTCATTAGTGGCTAGGCTGAAACTACAGAAAGTGACCTAGCATAAGATTTGAACTTGAGACTCCAGAAGCAAAGAGGCCAGCATGCTATCCCATTGTGTAACCAAAACACTCCTAATGTCTCTGATGTTTGCGGTGCTGTCCAATGGCAATAGCATTAACGGCACTGTCCGAACGGGCCAACAGGCTGCAGATCCTGTGGCTGCACGGAGGCAGAGATAGTGCTCCTCAACCACACACACACACACACACACACAAGCAGTGAGTGACCAAAAGCTAAGCTATGCTCAGTCTCCGACTAAAGTTTGTTTGCTACCAGGTCACGTCAAAAATTTTGATCTATTCAGTGCAACAAAAGCCACCTCTGATTAGAGAGGCACAAGGCAAGAAGCACAGGAAGTGGTAGTGATGAGCCAGCATAACAGCTACAGAAGCAATTTAAGCAAATACTGCTATACTCAGTGGCAAAGGGGTAAAAGTCAGTCCTGTCAATGCCAACCCTCCCCTCCCTGTATCCCCTAGTTGCAGAGGAAACACCCCACCTCCAGGGGTAGGGTGGGGGACTAGGGCTCCTGCAGTGATGCTCCTCACCTCACCCATGTGGGTCTGGGGACATACTGCAAGGAGGAGCCAGCCAGAGACTGAAGCTGGCGGAGGAGATGCAGAAGCATTGGCTGTTTGTTCCAGCTGCCACCCTCCCAGGCGTGGTCTACACCAGTAGTTTTCAGACTGTGGGTCGGACCCAGTACTGGGTCACGGCAGCTCTGGTCAGCACCGCCGATCAGGCCGTTAAAAGTCCTATCAGCAGTGCTTCCCAGATAAGGCAGACTAGTCCCTACCTGTTCTGATACCTCGCTGCGCCTCAGAAGCAGCCAGAAGCAGGTCCAGCTCCTACGTGGGGGGCCATGGGGGTCTGCATGCTGCCCTGCCCCAAGCACCAGCTCCGCACTCCCAGCTAACGGGAACTGAGGGTGGGGGAGACAGGAGGGCGGTACCTGCAAGCAAGAGCCACGTGGAGCCACTTGTGTGCCTCCGCCTAGGAGCCAGATCTGCTGCTGGCCGCTTCCAGGACACAGTGTGATCCGCAGTGCCAGGACAGATAGGAAGCCTGCCTTAGCACTCCTGCTGCGCAGCTGACTGGGAGCTGCCTGAGTTAAGCCCACGCCCCAATCCTCTGCTCCAGCCCTGAGCCCCCTCCCACACCCTGAACCCCTCATTCCTTGCCCCATCCCACAGCCCTCACCCCCAAACCCCAACCCTCTGCCCCAGCCCTGAATCCCTCCCACACACCAAACCCCTCATCCCCAACTCCACTGGGTTGTCGGCATCAACAATTTTCTTCAAGTGGGTCGCCAGAAAAAAGTTTGAAAACCACTGGTCCACAAACTTAGGCCAACGGAAGCCACCTCATGTCTAGCTAATAATGTATGCGTGTACCCTGCCAGGTCCCTTCCGCCAACCTGTCTCTTACGTCAACTTAGTCCACCCGCGCGAGACATGTCGCACTTAATTCAAGGCTGATGGTCAACAGAGGCAGCATAGACGCAGCGTTGTATAAGTCAACTCAACTGGCTTTCAGGAGGTGTCCCACAATGCTCCGCTGTGACCACTCTGGTCATCTTTTTCAATGCCGCTGCACAGCAGCCAAGCATACAGGAAACATTTCCTGTTTGATCAACATGGAGAGCTCACCATTCCAGCGGATCATGGCGACTCAACGCCCGAAATAGGCTACAGCGTAGAGTACACAGGAGGTGGTCGATCTTCATGATCTGTGGGAAGATGAGTCTGTGCAGGCACAGCTCTGATCCAGCCATAGAAATGTAGACCTCTACGAAAAGATTGTGCGAGAAATGAGGGAGAAGGACTACACCAGGAACACGCAGCAGAACTTCGGCAGGTGTACCAGAAGACAAGGGAGGTGAATAATCGTTTTGGTTCTGCACCTTGGACATGCAGCTTCTACAATGAGCTATGTGCAATTCTCTGCAGCAACCCCACCACTATCCACAAACACAGTGTGGGTACCTCTCACCAGTCTGAGTCCAGGGCAGAAGTTGATTAAATGGCCCTGCAAACTTGGATCACAACAGCTCCCACAGTGGACTTACAAACTCCAAATTGATTCCCCACTGAGCAGTAGCCCTTTGGCATTGTAAGCTTCCACAGAGCACCTACTACTCTTCTCCACTGTCAGAGCAGGTCTCAGTTTAGCGTTTCAGGGCTGGGTAAAGCTCGGCAAAAAGTTCCTGGAAAGTGGCCTTCTGCATTTGAAAATTCTGCAGCCACTGCTTCTTATCCCATAATGGCATAATGATACGATCCCACCAGTCAGTGCTTGCTTTCCCAAGATCAGAAATGATGCTCCATCTTGTTCAGCTGCTGCGTGACTGCCTTCCTCTCCCAGATGCTTATGCTGTCCCCAACACAGCACTTCTGCAAAGACCTCTCATCCCTACTGCTGCTACCCCTGAACAGAGGCTTCGTCTGGCCACTTCCATTTTGTGGGCTTCCTCCAAGGCACTCTTACTGCTGCCACAAATGGCGAATTCCCAGCTGCTTCTTTCTTGCCAAAGCAGGCTTCTGCAGAAAATCTCTAATTAGCTTCATGCCTCTTCTTCCCTTCTGCAGTTTCATGCCTCTTTTTCCCTTCTCTTTACACTTCCTAGTCAGCCCTATCTGTTCTGCCTTCCAGCCAGCCTGCCATGCACCTCTGCTTCTCCTACTCCACATCCAAGTGTCCTAATCCGAGAGTTATATGTATCTTTAGTTGCAATAATGGGGGGCTCAACCAAGTAGATCCATTGGGGGTGGGGGGAGGCATGCAGGATGTGCTTGCACCAAATCTACAAAGAGTCAATTCAGAGATGAGTGATTAAATTGGACACTTTCAGGAAGTCACTTGAACTTGTACCTTAACTGACAACCATACAATTCAATAAAAGGCAGGACCTTAATTGAAAGCATGATCCTGCTGGGTAGATAGCCGACAACCAGTCCAAGTAGTTCAACAGCTGGTAGTTAGAAAATTGGAAGACTTAAACAGCAGATCATTGTAACCCAAGAGAACCAACAGCACTGGGTTCTAAGGCAGCACCATAGCATGAATACAGTCAAAAAATTAGCTTCTTTACATGTAACAGTCTAAGCCAGAGGTGGGCAAACTATGGCCCGTGGGCCACATCCAGCCTGCGGGACCCTCCTGCCTGGCCCCAGAGCTTCTAGCCTGTGAGACTAGCCCCCAGCTCCTCCCCTGCTGTTTCCCGTCCCCCACAGCCTCAGCTTGCTCACTCCGCCACCGGCACAATGCTCTGGCTTGCGGGGCTGTGAGCTCCTGGGGCAGCGTAGCTGCAGAGCCCAGCATGACCCATTGCTCTGAGCTGCGTGGTGGTGACAGTGTGCTTGTTCCAGCAGGGCAGTGTGGCTGTAGCACCGCCAGCCACTAGTGCTCCAGGCAGCGTAGTAAGGGGGCAGGCAAGGGTGGGGGGTGGACAGAGGGCAGGGGAGTTCAGGGCAGTCAGAGGGCAGGGAACAGGGAGGTTGAATGGGGGCAAAGGTCTCAGAGGGGGCAGTCAGGAAGGAGAGGGGGTTGTATGGGGCGGTAGGGAGCAGTCAGAGGACAAGGAGAAGGGATGGTTGGATGGGGCAGGGGTCCCGGGAGCAGTAGGGGGACAGGGAGCGAGGGGGGGAAGGGGTGGATGGGGCAGGAATCTGGGGGGAGGGCAGCGATAGGGGCCAGGCCATGACCCCCTCCCTCCCCTAACTGGCCCTCCATACAATTTCTGAAAACCGATGCGGCCCTCAGGCCAAAAAGTTTGCCCACCTCTGATCTAAGCATAGCTGTCTGCCACCTTCTGGAGTTGATGTGAAAGTGCAATTGTGCGACTGGCCTGGATACACAAAAACAACCTGAAGCAGCTTTCAAAATACAAATAGGTTTTTGGCAAACAATTTAAATTTCCCAAAAGATCATGCTAGAGTAGAATAAAAAAAATTTTTGTAGCAAAAGATCAAAACAATAGCCTGATTCTAGACTTTCTAGAAGAGGAGACTCATGGAGAATACAGTTTTGAGAGGCTACTACAAAACAGAGGCACAAAGGAAAAACCAAACCAATTCTCTTAATGCACATTTAGCACTGGGATGGCTGCTCAAACAATTGCTGACTCTTCTTACCTCTGCAAAAGGGAACAGCTCATGCAGATAGCTGTGGAAAAGTGTCCAGGAAATGGGAATTTATGATTGTTTGATAGATCACAAAAGAATGGACAAAAGGCAATTTTAATTAGACAGAATGACCTTTTCACAAACATATCCATAAGCTGGACTCAGTAAAGAAATACCAAAAGACTGAAGATACCTGCACGGATGAACTGAACACATAGGTGGTGGAGGAAGATGGGGATGATTTTCAATTGTTACTGTTTTTTTGACATGATCTTGACTAATATCTTCATACATGTAGTCTACCGTTAAAGGCTGCCGTTGCTGAAAAGAAAAGAAAAGTGTAGCAGGAACAGTGTCGCACAAACAATCTTTTCCTCCTACTTAGAAAGTAGAATAGCACTAATGTAGCATTTTGCAGCATATATGTTATCTCTGCTTACAGGACCCTAGAGTACTTTATAAGCTAAACATAGCACTGAAATCAAAAGTGGCAAGCAACCATAGGGACAACAGGTGAGAAAGGTGATCTTAATGACAGGGCAAACCTCTATTCTTATGAAAAATGCTGCAGGATCCATACAGAGTAGATATAATTATAGAATCGTAGAATCATAGACTTTTAAGGTCAGAAGGGACCATTAAGATAATCTAGTCTGACCTCCTGCACAATGCAGGCTACAGAATCTCAACCACCCCACTCCTGTATCAAACCTGTGCCTGAGCCATTGAAGTCCTCAAATCATGGTTTAAAGACTTCAAAGTGCAGAGAATCTTCCAGAAAGTGACCCGTGCCCCATACTGCAGAGGAAGGCGAAAACCCCCCAGGGCTTCTGCCAATCTGCCCTGGAAGAAAATTTCTTCCCGACCCCAGGAAAGAATTCTCTGTAGTAACTCAGATCCCACCCCATCTAACATCCCATCACAAGCCATTGGGCATATTTACCCACTAGTAGTCAGACAAATTAATTGTCAAAATCAAGCTCTCCCATTATACCATCCCCTCCACAAACTTATCAAGCTTAGTCTGGAAGCCAGATATGTCTTTTGCCCCCACTACTCCCCTTGGAAGGCTGTTCCAGAACTTCACTCTCTGATGGTTAGAAACCTTCATCTAATTTCAGGTCTAGACTTCCTGATAGCCAGTTTATATCCATAGTACTTTGTTTATAGTACAGTGGGAGAACTGGGAGCTGAACCTGTGGTTCCAGGGAACCTAGATATTTCTAGACTGAGGCTTATATCACTAGTCATCAAACTTACAAGATTCCATAGTGTAAAGTGGAAGAAGAATGCTTCCTTACTCAACTTCCTGCTGCCTGTGTACACTTGGTTCTCACACCTTCTTGATTCACTGACAACAGATTTACTGGTTTTCACTCGTTATCCACAGAAAGCCAACAGCTCAGAGAACTAGAATCTTTTCTTTCACGTGCACCATCGCAACTGGTTACGAAGATCCAATTACAGGGCCATTCAAGGTGTGGTGAGATTGCTTTTACTTATTCTCACAGGCCCAGTAAATCTTGGCTGAAGTTCTGGCTTTACACTGATCTCCTCAATTCTTCCCTTAAACATATATTTAATCAAGTAACAACAAACTGACCTTGCTACCTTAACCGGTGAGTCTTAACACTGGGGGGAAAAAAAATACCTCATCATATCCAAATAACCACAGTCTTGGAGTTTGGTAGTATTTGTCATAAGTGATGTAGAGGTCATAAGTTCTGGTCTGCAGGATGGCATCTTCCCCTCCGACATCAGCTTTAGCTTTGCTAGCTTCTGCTATTTTTCTTGTATCAAGAGTTGCCTGAGGGTAAAGATTTAAGATAAAAGAATAAAGTCAATATCAGTAAAACAAATATTTAAGTAACACTATGCCTTTATTCACCTTTGCCCCATACCTAAAAAGGCATCTGAAGACCGTGGTATTCCGATCAATGTGTCAGTTACAATATTCAATTATAACAAAAATTGGTGCTTTAAAAAGTTTTCATAAATGCATTTTAAAAAAAAGCATATTAGCCATTTGACAGTGTTACCAGTTTGAGCACAAAGTAGAAAGGGTGTTAATGCTGTGGAGGAGGTAGAGAACAGTTCACTCACGTCATCTGTCTCCAATAGCCCACTCTCTTCATATTCTGAAAGGAAAGAGAGAATGTTTATAAGTTCATGCCAAGCTTGTAATTGGTCATCAGAAGCTTAAAAATATGCAACCAAGAGTGCGTCCTTAAATTCTGCAAGCATCTAACATATATGCTTTATCCAAGTAGACTTCCTAATTTTCCAGTACCATTAAACTACACCTAGACTCTCTAATACTGTAAATCTGAAGATTGTCTACCACGTGACTCCACTAGACACTCATTATGGAAGCCTCTAGGACAGGGATCTCAAACATGCGGCCCGCGAGGTTATTTTTTGCGGCCTGCAAGCTCCTCGCCCCCCCCCCCCCGCCCTCCCACAGCCTTTACTTAGAGCAGCTCTGGCCCTGCCTCGCCCCCGCACTGCTTCAGGAAGCTGAAAGAACCTGGGGGAGGAGGCGGCGCAGGGGTGTGTGTTGATGTTGCTTCAGGCACCGCCCCTAGCAGCTCCCATTGGCCGCGGTTCCCCATTCCCGGCCAATGGGAGATGTTGAGGGTGGTGCCCCTGCTCTCCCAGGTTCCATCCGTTTCCAAGAGAGGCACAGGTGCAGGGCAGACAGGCAGGGAGCCTGCCCTGCCCCCGGCGCGCGCCGGGCCAGAGCCCACCCCTCAAACCCTTCCTCCAGTCGAACCCCCACCTTGAGCCCCTTGCTGCACCCTACACCCTGACCCCCTGCCACATCCCTCCTGCAACCTGATCCCCTGCTGCATCCCTCAACCCCTCCTGAAACCCACACTGCAACCAAGTGCCCTGAGCCCCCTGCAGCCTTCCTGCATCCCGATCCCCCGCCCTGACCCCCTGCCACACCTCACCCCAACTCCCTGCTCTGAGCCCCTACCACACCCCACACTCCTCCTGCACCCCCTGGGGGCAGGGAGGGGGCAGAGTTGAGGTGGGGATTTCAGGGAAAGGGTGGGAAGAGGCAGGACAGGGAAGGGGTGAGGCTGGTGTCAGTAATGCAGCCCTTGGGCCAATGTACTAGACCTCATGTGGCCCTCGTGGTCATTTGAGTTTGAGACCCCTGCTCTAGGAAGTCAGCATTTTTCACTGGATGAGTTTCAGAAACTGAAGTTTGTGCTCAAAAAACAGTCACAGAGTTGCGATGCTAGACCTGTCTATTCCACTGCCTACTGGCCTAATTTTCCAGTCACTGACACTTGTGCATTCCAGTGGAGTTGTGGTGGTGTAAACCCAATGTGAAAGTAGAATTAGGTCCAACATGGGACTGTTAATAGGCATTACATGGAAACAAGCAGTAGTTCTTTCCTAGAGTGCTGCCCTAGTTACATGGCTGAAATAAAGTGCATCCTATCTGACTTAAAGGGAAATACCTTCCATGTCAGCTGCTTCCCCTTCATCTTCCTCATCATCTTCACAAGAGGCTGGATGTCCTGGTAGTTTCATACTGTCCTTTTAAGTTAAATTGAAAGCAAATGAGAACAATGCTTTACGAACACTTGAATTGCATATCACATCTCTTGAACCCATCTGCCTTGGAAAATCTATTTACAAATAAGTATTTTCCATTTATTCCTATGAAGTCAATCAACATATATAAGAAAATGATATTCACATTAGTAGGTACTACATTCTCAGGCATTTAAAGGTTTTTGTACATTAAAAATCCAAAATCTCTTGCTTCCAGATCAACTCTGTTCAGGCTCAAAGTCAAAGGATGACTTCTGTAACTATCCATGTTGTAAATTCTGCTCTGAAAATACATCTACTCCTATACCACCACCAAGATAGAGACTCTGCTGTCAGAGCATAACTGATGAGCCTGCTGTTTCCCAAGGCAGAACAGAATCCAGTTTGCTCAGTGGCACCACACAGACTATACTGCTAGCAGGAAGAAGTTGTCAGCAAAGAGCAGTGTGACTTGAAGACATACAGACCTGGTACATTGGGCAAGTCAATTTAAAGGAATCAGGTACAATAATATTTAAAACTAAGTACCTGGTTTAAAATTTGTTAGTACCATAGCAAAAGCCAGTTGTCCAATAATTCCACAATTGTTTTAAAGCCATACAAGATTCTCAGCTTGTTTGAGACATTGATCCATAGTCTGACAAGTTAGAGATCCGAGATTGGAAAAGAGATCCTGGGTGTTAATGGCCAACATACTTCCCTTTCCATATAAGACAGGTTCTAACATTAAAGGTTCTATACAAGCTTGCTAAGTGCATAATAAACTGCTTTAGGATACAGTACCTGTGTACAGAAGACACTACATAAAAGCAAATCTTGTTATAATGGTATTACACAGGAACGTAAAGATTTGCCATGTTGTACTGGGCCACTGGCCCATCAAACCAAGCATCCTGCAAAAGGCAGATTTTTTTTTTTGGCGCATTTGATGAAGGCAAAACCCTCGCCACACAATGCATATGTGGAGCCAGTTACACAATGCATTATGTACAGTGCAGATACTTCACAGTCTGAAAGAGTAGGTGACAAGCATGCCAAGGGCTTATTTCTCCTTGAAAAGTGTGTATTTGCCCTGGGCCCCATAAACACTGTAAAAATATTGTTGTACAAGACAATGTTGTTGGTCAGCTACAATAGGTCTGTAAGCACCATGAGGGACCACTGAATTAAAGTGCTCTGTTGCAGTCCTTACCAATTCTGTTCCCACACACTTCACACACCAGATTTATACTGCTTTTAAATTCAAAGAAGCCTTCCAATTGCAGCTCAGAGGCACAGCTCCATTTTACTCAGGTTCCTTTTTAAGAGGCATTTCTACAGATGCCTTTCATCCAATAATGCTTTTTAAACATATACATGTTATTGTTGAGAATGGAAAGGTTCATGCTATCTTAAGTACCTCTTCAGCCTTAGAGGAAGCTGAGAGCAGCTGGAAGTTTTCCAGATTTCATCTCCGCCCTACGATGATTTGAGAAGTATGGTGGCAGTTAATAAAAACGCATTAAAAAAAGAATGAATTTAGCTACATTAGTGCCTCAGCAACTAGAGACAGAAGTTTGGCAGGACACGTGACTTGTCCAAATCAAGATGTACCTTCCCTAACCTACCTTAAGGGACCAGGATCTTAAAACTATATAAAAAAAACTTGTTGAATAAGCCCCATTTTACCATATAATAGGTCTTTTTTTTTTAATCTAACAATTTGTCAGCATTCTAATAGCTCTGCACATGCTCACCTCAAAGTTGACTGAAATCAGTTTCTAGTTTATAGGTGTATGTGGAATATTAGTGAATGTGTATGTTGAATGGAAATACTCCAGATGAACAGGGCCTCATTCCATGATAATGAGAGGGGATACATGCTTACACTGATATTATAATGGGTTACTATTTCAGTTCATAGCTCATCCCACCTTCACATATTTCCTGGCCTCTGTACTGGTCATAGACTCAGACTCGTAGGTCAGAAGGGACCAATATGATCATCTAGTCTGACCTCCTGCACAAAGCAGGCCACAGAACCCTACCCATCCACTTTTATAACAACCCCTAACACATGACTGAGTTATTGAAGTCCTCAAAATTGTGGTCTTTCATGTACTGAATTAGTTCATATGGCTGTTCAGGGACGCTATCAGACATCTATTGGACTTTAACCTTCCAGTATAATAAGTCAATATTCACAAGCTAACAAATACCTTGCTCTCCAGTGTGATCTCCTTAACTACTTCTGTCCCGCCTGCAATACCTGTTGATTGAACATCATTGAAAATAGTTCACATTAGAAGAGCCTGTTTCTTTATTGCCAAGATGGTACGAATTGCTCAATTATGTTTTTATAAAATAACTTTAGAATCTGTAACACGTTATTCAGAGCTGGAAAAGACTATCCCTTCCCCAGGCAGACTTATGTAGGCTAGTACAGACTAATCATATAGGGAAGACTTATGAGACAAGAGTTTTGATAGAGGAATCTTAAGGAGTTTCTGAACAAGTAATGAGTCGGGGGGAATAATTTAACTGATGACTGATAGCTCTTACCACTGCAAAAAAATCTAGATGGACTAACAGTCACACTGTAGTACTCATGAACACTACCTTACACATAGTAACCTCAAGCACATGAAAGCAAGGTGCACTCCAAGAATAATAATAATTTGAGTATGTGGCAAGAGCTACTGTACATTCAAAGCATCCTGTCCACATAGCAGCCTTGATTGTGGTTGAACATGCTTCCTTCTGAGCCAAATGTTATTTCTATAGTGCCACAAGTGTATAAAATAATTCAAATACTGACATGTCCCTGTTCCAAGGAGCTTATATTTAAAAAAGTAGCAACTTGCCACTATCCATTAATAAGCATTAGGAGAAGAGCCTGATACTGTGGCTACACTAGAGAACTTTGTGCTATGTAAACACTTTAGTGTAGCCGCTCTAAGGTGACAGGAGGGTTACCTTAGCTACGCCATTGGCTTAGCTACGCCAGCCCTGGGAGCAGTAGAAGCTATACTAGTGGAGAGATGCTCTCTGGCCAACATATGCTGACTTAATTTAGTGCTGTCCACATCAGCATTTATATCACTCAGGGGGCTGGCTAATTCACACCCGAGTGACATTACTTACATTGACTTAAACTATAACATAGCCGAAGCCTCCGTCATTCAGAAAAAGGAACACCCAATGCATTGCCACTTCATGTCAACCCATCCCGCTTATCCTTCTATTACTTCTTGTTTACTGCTGTTCTTCTCCACTGTCCTGTAATATTATATCACTTTGTTTCGATACAATCTCAGGTCCAGTTAACCAACTGAAGAGGAAGGGGATCTCAGATGACTTCCTCAAAGATATAGGTTTTCTCCTAAGATAATGCACTGTTAGTAGACAGCACACCCTACCACTCAGGAAAGGCACAGTCAGCATACTAGCAACGCAACACGTCAGCAAATGAACACTGTTCGGGAACAATCATTTCAACTGGCTGGTGTAGTCACTCCTACATATTTTCTCTCCTGCCAACACTGAAGATACTCTTAGTTCTATAATATCCTAGCACTGTCAGATATTTTTGTTTGCAGAACTGGTTCACAATATCAGTGAAATTCCCAAAAATCACTGGGAGTGACCAATCAAAAATACAGAGATGTCTAGTGACAAAAATAAGAATTAAAACATCAGCAAACACAGGATAAAGAAATTAACTTCTTCTGGGGTATTCCAATCACACTAAAGAGTAGTTTCTCTTAGAGCATGTCTTCACTAACAACATCTGTGTAGTCACGGCACCAGTGCTGGGAGAGAGCTGTCCCAGTGCTACAAAAACAAAACAAAACAAAACAAAACACACAAACAAAAAACAACCTCCTCCCCCAGCTCCATGAGGGGAATAGCTACCAGTGCTGGGAGAACTGTTTACACTGCCACTTAACACCCCCTTGAGCGCTGCAAGTTTCAGCGCTGTATTTTCACACCCCTGAGCGAGAAAGTTGCAGCGCTATAAAGTGCCAGTGTAGACAAGCCCTTAGAAAGCCTCTGAAAGGCTACAGAGCTACTGAGAGATATTGCATTACTCAAGGGGTGAAAATGCTTTGAGTACTTTTGATACATAGAAAGGAGAGAAAAAATTACCTTTAAGGGCTATTCTCAAACACCTTCATCCTGGAATTTAAAGGTCAGCCTTCTCAGGCTGTGTTAAAATCATCATCTACTCTCAAAAGAAAAGCTGAAAGAAGTATACCATGGAAGAGATTTTGCTAGGCACTTGGGAGTTAAATTGACTACACAGTAGAATCAGATGAACGCTTATTTTTAGTTTTTGAATTTCTCTCTCACGGTGACAAAGGCATCCACTTAGCAGAGAAGTCTGTCTCTAGGACTAAAGCTTTCAAATTTATGTGAAGTACTAACTTATTTTCTGTATTTAACTAGTTTCCTTCTCATACCAATTTATCTGAGGGCCCTTAGATACCAAGGAGACAGGTACCTTCTAGCAACACGGAGCTGTTGGGACTAGAGATCAAAGGTTCATCTAAGGTGGGGCTATATCACAGTTGTGTCATTGCTTAACTAAGACAGAAACTTAACTGTTGCACATCTCATACTTAAACTCACTGACAAGGGAGGTCAGCATGCCATTATTCTTCACATAAGGTGAAGAGAATGGTGCTTTTATGTCTCTCAGTATCTCTTTAACAACAAGTTTGGTCCCCTGCATGTGGGATATTTACCTTACCAAATATAGTAATATGCATCTCTATTGTGCTTCTCAAAGGACTTGAAGCTTTAAGAATCCACACCTCTGAGGTATTACTTCATTTCATGACAGAAACAGACACAGATTAAGCAACTTGCTAATGTCACACAGAGTACACAGGTATTTAACTAGGAAGGTAACTCAGGTCCCTCAAACTAGCTATTAAGACACATCACATATGAGAGTTAGACATTTTGAAATTAAAATTAAGACTCAAAGTCTTTAATATCAGTTAGCAGTGGAAAGTTAAAAATAAGTGTTTCAGTACCTGCATTGTGAAATGTGTCTACCCATCCCCCATCACCATCATCTTCTTCTATAATTGCTTCCAGTTCATCTGAATACTCCATCTGCTTACACCGCTTGTAGCATGGCACTGTAAAGAACAGCAAACTCTTACGAGCAATAGGATAACTGCAATCAGATAACTGCAATCAGATATTAGACAGAGCAGAGAAACTCACTCTGCAAAGCATTCTGCAGTGAATACGTTTCCCCAGCCCCTATTTGCTCTCTGTGGTACAAGGTTGTTTTTTTTGGTGTTTGTTTTAAAAAATAGGTTAAAAATACAAATTTAGACAAAATACCTTTACGTTATACAATTTCAGTACATTTGGGTTAATCTTTTAGGATTTCCAACCTTAATTATTCATGTGAATTTAGTGCAGGCGAAGGTAAGATGATACCTGGACTCTAGTTAAAGAACCGGTACGTTCCAGGCAGTGGTCACACAATCATCTTATATTTTTCTGCCACTTGTCATTGTGCCTCAACCCTGATCTGTAAGGGTCAGAAGGGAGTTTGAGTCTCCAGATTTTCTGAGACTGAACCATTTGGTGGTATCTGGGAACTACCTATCCATTTGTTTCATGCATGTCACTGAACAGCTTTTAATCAGTGCAGATCTTGGCTGAATTTGAACATGCAACTTCTACTGGTTATCTGCTGGGCAGACTTCTACTTAAAGTGCAGTAGTCATGTAAGTGACAGATCAGTTTGTCACCTGGAAAACTGCTGTTAACAGTAACATGGTTATTTAACAAGATTAGTTTACTGTCAATCATACACATATGTTCAAGTTGTGCTTTCTAAAATAAGGCTTTGTCTACACTAGCATTTTTATTGGCAAACCTTTTGTCAGTCAGGGGTGTGGGAAACCCCCCCCGCCGACCAATGTAAGTTGCACCAACAAAAACGCTGGTGTAAACAGTGCTATGTGAGCAGAGAGAGTCTCCCACCAACACAGCTACTGCCACTCGTTGTGAGTGGTTTAATTATGCTGACAGGAGAGCTCTCTCCTGTTGGCATAGAGCGACTACACAAGAGATCTTAGAGGCACAGTAAAAGTTTGCGTAGTAGTACATCTGATTTAAAGGCAAAACTGACATTTTCGTTAATATAAATAGAAAGATTATATCCGCAACACTCAAACTCAGCCCTGGAGAAGAGAATTGGTATACAAGAGCTACACTTCATAAGCTGACTGTAGACCTTCTACAAAAAACAGGGCATGGGGACAAGGTCAAAATGAAAACTAGAGGACATCTCCCTGGAAACTGGTTAGTAGGGTGCTCTATGGCATCTTTTCTACAAGCATTTAACTTAAGTCAGAGGTTACCAGTATACTGTGGTCCCAGACGACTGAGTGCAAGAAACATGGAATCCTGGATTTTCTTCCTCTGAAGAGTGACCGGGAGAGAAAGGGCACCAGAAGACCCCACAGAAATTGCAAGTACATCACTTAGCCATGCAGTCATTGCTATTGCCTGCATAGCAAGATCACTGCAACTGTAGGCAGCACTAGGAGTGAGGTGGTAATACTTCAATTACTTCCTCTGCAGACCACAGGACATTCCATTGGCCCACTGAGGATTTCAAGTCTCCAAAATGGGCAAGTCAAGTCAAAGCATGAAATGCCACCTCATAAGGCCATAATTCCTTCTCGTAGGCCTTCAATTACATAGTTTTTGCAAGCCAGAACTGAGGGGGCTACATTGCCTATCACAAAAATGCCAAAGTTTGAGACAAAAGAATGTTTCTTTTGTAAAAAGAAAGCTTCCCTCATAGTTTTGGCTCAGATGCAAGTTCTCCTCTTTTATAGCAAGTGGGGCAGTCAGCACTACCATTATACAATGCTTTAATTTTGTGACCATCAGTTGACCTGTTTCACAGCAGAATTCTGCAGTTTCACTAATATGGTGATCTGAGTTACATGGTTTGTATCAGATTAAAAGTATGAGTGTTACCAAGTAAAGCATTTTGGAATACCTTAGTAAACCAGGAAGAACCAGAAGATCCAGTATTGGGGAGGGTGAAGGAAGAAGAATTTTAAGTTAAAATCTCACCCTTGCTAACCATTGTGTGTGGAAGGGCCAGGGGAGAGGAGGTGGAGGATTAGAGGAAGCAAGCAAGGAAGGAAAGATAAGGAGGGTTATTCAGTGTTTCTGGACTTAAAGTTTTCAATTTCACAATGCAAGCTGCAATGCTGACCTCAAGCATATATTTATCATCTTCATGCTTGGTGATGACAGATTCTGTGAGACAAGAGAGCTGAATACTCAAGTTCAGACAATCTGCTGCTTGTGTCACCACAAAATTAAAATGCAGAAGATACAAAGGAAGGTTAGCTTTCGTTATCAATTTTATGTAGAGGGTAAAATTTGGGTGCACAAGCATGTTCCAATAGGCCTACAATTATTTTCCCCTGAAGTAATTCACAAGAGCTGTACTGCATTCAACTCTACTAAGAATCATTCTTACCATTTTTAGTTACCAAAAACTGTTTGTCTGTTGGCAGATAAGCCTTGACCTTTAATTCTTCTCCTGAAGCCCTTTAAAAAAAGCATACCACAAAAAAGTGAAAACTTGTTTTGCAGACAACACTACTTCTATTTTCAGTCTGTGTGGCCAGAAGACAAAAATACCACCTTCCTGCTTCTATTTGAGACTAGTAACCACCACATATGTAGTAGCAGAACTTGAGATATACTGCAAAAACAACCTACCTCTTTGCAATTTGAAACATACCAAGCTGACCAATGAGGTGATCCCAAGTGTGAGCAGGAAGGGGCTGGGAAGAAGTATATTTAAAAGCTTTCAGCAGAATCACCTCAAAATCTATTGAGACTCTTGCCATGCTGAAAAATCTAAATCTACTAATCGTATATTGCCCACATGCATTAGTTTTTGGCTTGAACAAAAATAATCTAGACACTAATGTTATGTTCTAATCACTAACCATTTCATGATTTAGTTTTGTAATGCAAGAAAGACCCTGTTAAAATGTACTAAATACATTTTTTGTACATTCTCATTGCATTCCAGAGAGGTAAAAAAAAGCCTTCTCAGAGTGATTATGGCATGTATATTCAGAGACAGACCAGCATTTTCTAATCTATAACTCAGCTGGATATGGACTCAAGATCAAATTTAAGTAGTGTAAGCTATTGTTTTTCATATGTAGGTTACAACAAGGCAATGACTTCACAAGTGGCCCCTTGTAGCTAGTAAGTTCAGTGACTCTCTGCCACCATGACAGAGAACGTGGTCTCAAGACTTCAGATTCCCCATAACCAATGGAGCCAAGAAAGGCCCAAGGGAGAATGAGCCTGCTATTACCAGTAGAAATTCAAAGTATTCATACCAGAGTGGTCTGTTTTCTATACCACCTCAGAAGAAATCATCCTGACTGCAGCTACAAATGGTAGCTAATACAAAAGCCTCCCCCACAAAAAAGTGACTGTAATTTGGATCATGACAAAGATATCAATGGCATGGGTTCTATGGCCAGAGTTCACGTCTAGATTTAGTTCTCATCTATATTAAATTGAGATATAACCAAACATTTTTGCATCAGATGCAAAAGTAATATGACAAAAATGTGCTGTTCCTCTAGCTTTCTGCAACCCTAGCTCTTTGTGCCTCGTTCTCTTTTACTTACCATTGCCAAGTAGGACAGTGGTGAACTAAATGGTCTCCAGCTGCCACAAACTGTTTGGGCACAAAGAAAAAGGTGAAATGCGTACGTAGTATAAGGAAACTCTTATGAACTTGAGCAGTATTAACATTTCAGTTGTACAGAGATCACATTTTTGCAAGTGTGTTCAATGTAATCTTCATAGCACTTTATGCTTTAGAGATCCAGTGAAAAGAAAAAGCATCTATTTCCTCCAACTGGTATAGACAGACACTGACTGTTTTCTTTCATCTCGAGGAACCATGCAGTAAAGAGAGTCATAACTGCAAAGATGGTCAGAACTTCTAAGAGTTCTCTATACCTTATGGCAAACCCAAAAAGGTTTATCAACATTTACCAGGCTAGTACATTTAAAATATACTAGTTGTCATAAATATAAAGGGAAGGGTAACCACCTTTCTGTATACAGTACTATAAAATCCCTTCTGGCCAGAGGCACAAAATCCTTTTACCTGTAAAGGGGTAAGAAGCTCAGGTAACCTGGCTGACACCTGACCAAAAGGATCAATAAGGGGACAAGATACTTTCAAATATGGGGAGGGGGAAAAGGCTTTGTTTTGTCTGTTCTGTGTGCTTGCCAGAGACAGATCAAGAAGGCAAGAAATCCAACTCAATTAGAATTAGTAAGTAATAATAAGGGAATGTGTTAGCTTACTTTTATTTTGGCTTGTAATTTTCCTTGTCTAGAGGGAGGTCTTGTCGAGAGGCAGGTTTATCCCTGGAGTTGTAACTAAGGTTTTGCCTAGAGAGGAAATCCTCCATGTTCTTGAGTCTTTTGTTATTCTGTAAAGTACTTACCATCCTGATTTTACAGAGGTAATTCTTTTACCTTTTATTTAATTAAAATTCTTCTTTTAAGAATTTGATTGATTTTTCATCATTTTAAGACCCAAGGGTTTGGGTCTGTGTTCACCAGTACCAATTTGTGAGGATATTAATCTCAACTCTCCCCAGGAAAGGGGGTGTCGGGGCTTGGGGGATTATTTTCAAGCCTGCCCAGGAAAAGGGGTGTAGGGGCCATGGGGGGATATTTGGGGAAGGTAGGGCTCCAAGTGGCCCTCCCTAAATGTTTGTTTAAATCACTTGGTGGTGGCAGCATTACTTAATCCAAGGAATAAGGGAATTTTTAACCTAAGCTGGTAAAAATAAGCTTAAAGGGTCTTCATGCAGGTCCCCACGTCTGTTCCCTAAAGTTCAGGGTGGGGAGAAAACCCTGACACTTGTTCACTCCACCATGAAGACAGCAGTGAAAAAAAGCTAGTTTTATTTGCCCATGGGGAAAGTTTACTCTCGCCTATATCAGGATTTGACAAGACTGCTTTATTAAATAAATTCTTGTTACAGTTAGCAATACAGGCAAGTAGAATTTGGATTGACATTTAATTTTTGTGAAAGCTTTTCTTCTTCAACACACCCAAATGGAAGTATTTCCCCATTCTCAAATTTTAACTAGAAGTTCTTAAAAACATTTCCCTGCAGCGTTCAAAGCCAACTACTGTAACATGAAGAAACTGAAAGTGAAACGGACATCACTTATTCATTGTTAAAGTCGAGAGAAATGCAAGTAAGTAAGCAAGCAGATACATGTATTATAGCATGGCAGTGCCCAATTATGAATGGATATCAAAGTGTGCTAGGTGATGTGAAAACATATGAAAATAGGTCCCTGTCCTGAAGAGTTAGATTTTAAAAACTCTTAATAAACTGTAAATAGTAACTGAGGTAAAGAAATTTCTTAATTATGTTTCTAGTATATTTTAAAAAAACAGCAGCATTTAAGAGCTACATAGAGTGAATATTAACGCAGTTTCATGCAGTCATTTGTCTGTCCCTTTACTCTGTTCATAATGGGAAGGAACAGCTGAAGTTTTAAAGCCATAGTGAATTTGTTTTGCTTGTTCTTTAAGTCATTTGCAAAACTAATAACATTGTACACATCTGTTGTTCCAACTGCTTCCCCATTTTAAAAAACTAATTCACAGTAACATGCTACTCAGCTGACAAACTCATTGCAGAATGGTTTCACAGGCTATAGTATAGATTGGCCAACCATTTTCTCTCCATGTGCTCCAAAAACAATGCAAGTCAGCATAACAAAAATATCACAGTGTTTGTGCAGTATGGATAATAGATTTACGCCACGGAAAAGTAATTTCCTCTTTCTAGGAAAGTGTCCGAGACTGATCTCTATCAAAAGAGATGTTTTACCGTAATGGAGAAAAACAGTTTAAATAAAATTAAAAAAACCAAAACAGGGAAGACCTATAAAGTCATTCACTCATACATGAAAACAGTCTGTATAATGTAGAAAACTGCAGCATTCTTTATAATCCTGTACTTGTTTAAAACACTTGAATGGATTGCTTGTAGAAATGGGGAAATAGGTACATCCTAACCATTTTAATCACATCGTCAACATAAGATGAAATTTTGAAGTGTTTTCTTTCCTGGGTTAACCCTGTAAATTACTAAAATGAAATTTAAATCTCATTTGCTTTTCATCCTTCAGTTTTTACAGTGAAACTAAACCAGTCAGTTTCACTTTGATTTCCATGCAGTAGTCCTATGAACAAAGGTTTGTGTTCACAGTACTGCAAGAAAATGTTTAACTTAAACATCCTTAAATATGTTAATACAAATAGTTTTCAGTAAGCATACATTTAAAATTTTATAAAATTAAGTCTGGTGGTATCCTTTTGAGATGTTACTAGCAAGGATTTAACAGAATACTCATGTGACATCCAAAAAAAGTGTTAAAATGAATTCAAATATCTATCAATATACCAGAAACAAGACGACGCAGGATAGGAGTTTAGCCAGGTGATACAGTGGGTAAATTAGCTGGCTAGCCACCTCAAGAGATATTATTATAGCCAGCTTTAGACCATAGGATCAAGTCACAAAACTGCCATAGAATTAATCACAATTTGCAATCAGCATTTCAGAGACCAAAAAGATTGGAACAAAAGACAAAAATGCAAGCATGGAATTGAAATGCATTAGCAAAGTGGTACAAGTTTGTGGGCCAGCAAAACAAGAGTTATCTGGCAGTAGGTACCCCTTCATTGCTTGTGTGTATTACAGTTCACTGACACACTCAAAGAGAACATATGAGCGCTACCATTAAAGAGACAGCCTCCTCTTACACACCTGACAGAATTTCTCTTTAATGATAACTGTAGGACAGGGCAAGAGCTACAGCTCCTGGAACGATTAGACATAGTGGAGGAAGATTTTTCAGAAGCACAAATGGCAGTTGGACCCTTAAAAATCCTAACCTATATTGGTCAAGGAACCCAACCTTGGTGCAATGATTCACTACTTTACTCCTTTGTCCATCTGTTTTACTATGGTCTGTTTCCATAGAGAGGAGACACCCTGTTAAAGCAGGTCTTTCACTGGTTCTTTTTGACTTACCTGCACTCTCCCTTTTTACCCCCCTGCAGAAAATAAACTCAGCTATGGAAACCTACCAAACGGTCAAACAAAGAACCAACCGAAAATCAGTTCCTCCATGGAGCTAAAGATTGAGGTTAACACAATACATTTGAAGATACTTTATGTGGGACTCTTAAGACACAATGTTGCCTAATAAAGAGACACTTTCACAGATTAAGATACACAGAACAGCTTTGAGTCTTCTAAAATAAATTAACAACATGGATCATGTTTATGAAAATAGTTGGACCCCTGGTTCTGACTTTGATACAATATACTTGTGGCAGAAAGGCTACCCAGTCAGGGAACCCACGAAGGCAGAGTTGGAATGAAAAGCCATAACTCTTTGAAAGCAAACTGCCAAGATACATGGAGAGCACATGAGCTCTCAACCTCTTGGGAATCACTACCCTTGAGCCTAGAGGACAGGCAGTCTCCTCACACATCCTGCAAGAAGAACATATGCCATAATATATGATACCAATGGTTCATTAAATCTAAGATCCTGCCTCTGGCATGGATTTATATCTGATGCTGCAAACGGCAAAGACTCCCTCCACAGTGCATATAGCCAGCTAACCCAAAAGGAAAACCCCTTCTAATTAGATATCCCTGTGCAGCTTTTCGCCACAGATGATGGGGCTAAGTGTCAGTGGTTCAGAGTTATCTAGAATTTTTTTTTGGTGGTCACCATGAATTTAGAAGAAAATAAACAAAACTACCTCAAAAGATTGTTTAGCACTAAAAATTGGTTAATTCTATAGTACTCCAGTAGGCTAGCAAAAATGATCTCCTCTGGCACATAGTGTAGCTCAGTAGAAATGTTTCAGATGCCAATATTGGAATAATATTTCTGCCTCATGTATCTTCCTGTGTTATTTGTCTGTCTCACCACCACCATCTTCATTTTTGTCTGATTCTGTCTCCTTCCTTCTCTGCATTTGTCTTTACTTTACCTCTCCCCTGCACCCTCCCTGCTTCCATTTTGCTCTTTTGTAGTCTCTGACTAGACAGTTTCAGAGACAACAGCTTTCAAACGCTACCCTTTTCCATCCTCGTGTAAAGAGGAAAACTAAAAAACACCATTGCATTCGATACAGAGAAGAAACTGGACAGGAATTTGTAATCCTTGTTTCCTTTTACAATAGACTCCTTTGTAAGCTGCTACCACTTAGTGGAAACATGGCCAAGCTCGGGGCAGCCTATAGAGGAGTAGAGAAAAATGCTTGTGCATGGCAGGTGGCCAACAATATGTTGTGACCCCACCACACACTCAGCAGCAGGGGAACAAAACAGATGGTGGAAAGCTGGGGCTGCTTTCAGCAAGCCTTGGCGGTCCCTGGATTACCTAAGGGAGGGGGAGTTTTCAGTCCAATGAACTCTTTCCTGCTTCAACTTCAATGCAGAATGGAGCTGCTGACCCAGGACAACCAAACCATCTAAACCAGGGGTGGGCAAACCTTTTGGGCCGAGGGCCACATCCGGGTGGGGAAATTATATGCAGGGCCAGGGCAGGGGTTGGGGTGCAGGAGGGGGTGTGGGGTATACAAGGGGGCTCAAGGCAAGGGAGTGCAGTGCAGGGTGCATGTGGGGGCTCAGGGTAGGGAGTTGGGGTGCAGGCAGGGGGCTTAGGGCAGGGAGTTGTGGGGCAGGGTACAGGAGGGGTTTGGGCTCTGGCCCGGCATCACTTAACTCAAGTGGCTCCGGGGTTACAGTGGCACGCATCGGGACCAAGGCATGCTCCCTGTCTGCCTGCCCTGTCCCTGTCCCCACGCTGCTCCTGGAAGAGGAGAGGCAGTAGGTACCCCTGGGGGAGGGGAGGCAGAGGGCTCTGCATGTGCTGCCCTTGCCATGCCTCCAGGTACCTCCCCAGAAGCTTCCATTGGCCACAGATCCCCATTCCCGGCCAACAGGAGCTGCGAGGGGGGGGGGGGCGGTCCCTGGAGGCAATGCACAGAGCCCTCTGCCCCACCCCTCCAGGGGCTGCACGGACATGGTGCCAGCAGCGCTGCAGGCAGGATCCAAAGCCCTGAGGATGCCCACCCCTGATCTAAACAATGTTCAGAGAAGGGTGGGTTCTCCCTCAGCCTATATTAGGATGCCTAGGGCTTGTGTCCCAAACTCCATTCCAAGAGGAGTTCTGTTGCTGAAAGACTGCAATAGCAGAACTACTTTGCACATACACCTCTACCCTGATATAACTGTACTCGGGAGCCGAAAAAAATCTTACCGCATTATAGGTGAAACCATGTTATATCGAACTTGCTTTGATCTGCTGGAGCGCGCAGCCCCGCCCCCCTGGGGGCTGCATTATCATGTTATACCGGGTCACGTTATATCGTAATCACATCCTCAAATTTTCACTAAGTTAGCAGTTGCAAGAGTCAATTTAAGATTGATTATTATGTTATGGCAACTTTTACCACAAGTTATTACTATTTTAATAGCTTCCTTAAGTACATTTTTTAAGTTCTGAACACTCACCTCTTCAGGAGTGATGACTCCAGTTTCTTTAAACTTTGACTCCTAGAATAAAGACAATTCAGAAACATTTACATCTCTGTTGACATTTGAATCCTATTCTCCAAAGCTGAAGAAACTCTGCTAGGCTCTGATCCTGCAACTGTCTCTCTCTAGGTCAGCGATTCTCAAACTGTGGGTTGTGACCCCATTTTAATGGGGTTGCCAGAGCTGGCTTAGACTTGCTGGGGTCCAGAGCTGAAGTGTGAGGACTTCAGCCCTGAGTGACGGGCCTCACATTACAGGCCCCTTGCCTGGGGCTGAAGCCTTTGGGCTTTGGTCCCCCACATCACCTCATGGCAGTGGGGCTCAGGCTTTCGTTCCTTCACCCAGTGTGGTGGGGCTCAGGTGTCAGTCCCCGCTACTGGGCTCATGTAGTAATTTTTGTTGTCAGAAGGGGGTCATGGTGCAATGAAGTTTGAGAACCCCTGCTCTAGGTAGCTGTGTACACCAGCTTGAAGGAAGCTGTGGGATTAGTACCCTAGTTTGTAGCCAGCCTGCAGCCATTGTCTATAGCACAGAACATTAGCAACAAAGCAGTTCTTTGCAGAATCCAAGAGGTTATCAGAACTGCCATATAACCACAGCATATTTTTCTGCAACTATCAATAGTTCAGTTGGCTAACAGGAGAGCTCCTGTGATCAGTGCTATACTTGCTTAAGAGGCAGAAAGCCAATTAGAACCAGGTACTCTCAGCCATGATTTCTGTAACTGCACCAAGTACTAAACTAAAAAAATACTAACATAATGCATCAGTTTGAGATTACAAAAAGCAGAGAAGTTCAGTAACGAAGAACGATTATTCCCACTGTCAATGTGCCTTGGACCCATTTTGTAGAGATATTTTATTATTTGCTTTTTTTGGTATATATATCCATTCCTTTATTGTGCGCCACATGCAAATAGTTTTGAGTTTCTTGAATTTTCTCATACTGTTTTCATTAACTTGTTCTCAGTTTGGATAAGGTACATTGTTATCTACAAGATTTCAGTTTACTTTTGCATTCAGACAGACATCTAGAATGTTTAAGTGTAAGAAACGGGTGTAATTCATGCTCACGTAAACCCAGAATGCACAGAAAATTTTAGACTCCAGAAGAAATAACATCAGCATTGAAAGACCAGAAGTTTCCCCCCAGAATTTTAAAACTACTGAAGAATGAGAGAACCTGTAGTTATCCATATTTGGAATGTATCACCCACCTCTGTAATATCTGAGGTGGATTTCCTTCCTACTGCCCTGAACGGCCCTCAGATTTCATTATCAAGTCTCAGGCCTCTTTTCAACCAGTACTCTGACTCTGGGCTACAATTCCATCTTGTTCAATCCTCAAATATCGTTCAGTCTTCAATTAAGCATACGTTCTGCTGCTTCCACTGCCAGAGTTAATTGCCATAGATGCACCGCATGGGGCACAGACAAAGTCTTAGAATGTCCAAATTATCACCTTCTAACAAGGAAGCTGGAAAAAGCAAAGTCTTGTCCATATCAGCAATCTAGTCTCTCTCCTCCCCCCCTCCAAAGATGAAGGAAAAAATATAAATTAAGTGCATGATTCAGATGAAACAGGCAAAACTCTTGTGGTACCATGTGAAACAATAGAATATCAACACTGAATGCCAATAAAAATTCTCCTTTTAAGAGTTTGGGATAATAGATAAATCTGAAGACTTTATGGCAGTGCATTGTGTTACCGTATCCAAGTCTCAGAATGCAATGACCATAGAACTCGTTCCCAAGGTGCATCATACAAGTCTGGGATCCTGAGAGTGGGTGGAACCAAAAACAGACCAGCCTGGATCCCCTGTCAACCTAGTGAAGTGTAAAAAGCTTAGCTTCTTTAGAAGACAAGGCTATACTATGCTGCATTCCTAATGGGTATTTTTAAAATTCCATCCATCTGTAGTAGAAAGAGAGCCTGAAGCAGGGGCCTGGTACAAGGCCTGAATCAAAGTCAGCAAAAGTTATGCTTTGAGCAAAAGTGAGGCCCTCTCAAAAGGAGATGCTTGCCTGCAAGTTCACTGTTCGGTACATGAACTCGACGCCAGTACTGCTAGCATTGCTAAAATACACTGATTATGTAAATGCATTCCAGCAGGCTAGGACAAGAACACCCCAATCTAGCAGATAAGATGGTTTGACAGAAGTGATGACTAGTGATGTTTTGTCTCAAATATCAGGAGAAATGTACAGGGGAGGTACTAAATGTCATGAAACATGTAAGGTGATATGCAAGTTGTTTACTCCAGATGGCTTGTTTCAGTCTATAAATCCTGGAATGCTTCACTTTAATCCTTTGTCCAGCTGCTGGTTCACTGTCTTGGGCAAAGATTTATTAAGTTTACCTGTAGCACATATAGGGAACTAATACTGTGCTTTGTTGGCAATAAACTTGGCCTAGCACCTTCACCAGAGTCTGTAGTCTTCTTGGGTAGTTCACTCTTGTCAGAGCCTGTGCCGCACATAGCAAGAACATACACACCATTCACTCAGTTTTCAGTTGTTGTTTTTGCAGCATTCTAGTCTCTCACAACAAGCTGTTCAAAGTGCAAGGATGGTGAATAGCATGTGTCTTAGAATCATAGAATATTAGGGTTGGAAGGGACCTCAGGAGGTCATCTAGTCCAACCCCTTGCTCAAAGCAGGATCAATTCCCAACTAAATCATACCAGCCAGGGCTTACCTTAAAAAGCTCTAAGGAAGGAGATTCCACCACCTCCCTAGGTAACCCATTCCAGTGCTTCACAACCCTCCTAGTGAAACAGTTTTTCCTAATATCCAACCTAAACCTACCCCACTGCAACTTGAGACCATTACTCCTTGTTCTGTCATCTGGTACCACTGCAAATAGTCTAGATACTTTAATACAATGTGTTACAGTGGTTAGAAGGGGAAATTTGGAGTTAGAACTTCTGGGCTCTATTTCTAGCACAACAAGTGACCAACTCAGTAAACTTAGACAAGTCACTTCACCGCCCTGTGCCTCAGTTTCTGTCTCTATATTCCCAATCACAGTAACGGGCAATGTTACAAAAACGTAGCTAAAACATGGACATAATATTTACTTCACAGGGGCAAGAAAATTCAGTTCATGAATGAAGAATGCTATAAAGTGGTCTACAAACAAGGATCTCTTATGTGAAGTACAAAATATGTAAGGAAGTTACATTATAGAAGCCTGAACTGATCAAGAGGATTGCGTTTTTGATTTTTCCATTAAAAGGGTCCCAGTAGAAACAACTCTTCTGAAAGCATACACTAAAGGTCTGAAAGCAAAACTGTCTTCATTACCTGGACTGAGGAAAATCCAGAGACTAAACTGATAGCAAGAGAAAAAAATGGGGATTTCTTAAAAAATCATCAGTTTTAATACAAGGAATTATTAGTAACAAAGGCAAAAATACTTTGCAGTAGAACAATTACATGTAACAAAGATTAAAGTGACAGTAGTACCTGCATGTGTTACAGCTACATGAAGTACAGAACTAAATAGAAGTATTTGCACGTGTTACAAGGGTTTGGAGAGTATTAGGCTAGGTCTAACACAGCAACTAGACACTCATGGCAGGCACAGGCCAACTGCATTGGTTTAGCTACTGTGTAACACAGCCTTATTTAAAGGCCTTGCCTACACACAAAAACTTTACTGCTTGAACTACACTGATATAATAAGAATGGTACAATCCTCCCACCACTCCCCGGAGTGTGGGCTCATCAGTTATACTCAGGTGCTTATACCAGCACAGTTTTTTTCTATAAAGGAAGGCCAACAAGCTATAGTGGTTAAGGCACCTAGGGTGAGCAGACAGCAAGTGTGAAAAATTAGAACAAATTTTTGGGAAGTGAGATGAGGAAGGTACAGTTGTGTATAAAGACAAAGCCCTAGTATCAGGACGATCCTGAAGATATTAGGACATCTGGTCACCCTAAAGGCACCTTTCCACCCAGAAACTGCACCTAAACTAGTACAACCCCTAGTACAGGGGTCACGCCCCTAACCAACACAGCAACACCGGCACCAGAACTGTCATCGCCCAGGCCTACGAGTCGGTACCCGAGGGCAAGTCACCGTTAAAGGCTCCCGGCCCACCTGTAGCCGAGCTCTGGGGACAAGCCGGGGCTCTCCCAGCGTCCGGGGCTGCGCCCGCCGCCCTCTCCCGGTGTGGAGAACCGCAGGCTCCCTCCCCGCGCTGTGACAGCCCCGCACGCCCCGAGGCGCCGCTGGCGACACGGGCAGAGGCAGCCAAGGGGCCGTTTCGCGGCTCCCGCTGGGACACCAGCCTGCACCACACACGAGCGGGCTGCGCTGCCGCGGGAACCGCCGCGGGGGTCCGACGGGAAGAGGCACCTCCGGGCCCACCCCCTCCGCCCCGGGTCAGGCTGCGGCTGCCCCACCGGGCGGTACCTTGAGCACGGGAGTGAGGTACTCGGCCACCTCCAGCGCCTTCCCCTTCACCGTGTTGATGACGTTCTGCATCCTGCCGGCGCGCGCTGGGGTCCCTAACGCCCACAGCCCCGCTCGCGCCTCAAGCCTTCGGCAGCGCCCACCGCCAGCCGGAGTCACATGACCGATCCCCCCACACGTGATACAGAAGCCCAGACAAGGAAAAAGCGCCGCTCACAGCTTTATGCTTGCGCGGCAGATTGCCGGCTCGAGCCCAGAACGCGCATGCGCACGTGAAGACCCCTTTCCCTGCGCGCACGCGTAGAACAAGGAAGACGACAAAGGGACGTGCGCAGCGGGCTACACGGGGAAGGACTCACATGACTGTATGGGGCGCTCCCCTCACACGTGACTAAGCGGCAAGGGGCGGGCCGCTAGTTGTCTATCACTGCGCGTGCGAGAGCGGTGATGCTGGACGGGGGAGCTGCTGCTGCCGCCCGGTGAGCTGGGGGGCGGGGTCTGGGAGCGGTGAGGGCGCGTGTCGCTCGCTGACCCCGCGATGCGGGGGTGTCGTTGTGGCGGGGCCGGAGCGGGAGCCCCGGGGAGCGGCGCTGCCTCGGGTTGGGAGCGAGCGCGCGGCCCGCGTCAGCCCGGAGCGGCATGTCGGGGCATCCGGTAGCCAGGGCGGCCCGTGCCCAGCGCTTCCTCTCCCCCCCACCGGGCACCAGCCAGGGTATTTACCGCTCCCCGTCAGAGGCGGGCCCGTGCGGGTGGCCATGCTGCCGGTGGCCCCTCGCGGCTGTACTGCAGCAGGGCGCCCCCGGGAGCAGCTTTCTAGGGTAAGTGCCGGGCTGAGTGGCTGCACATGCCACGTCTTTGTACCCACGATTTCTGGGCACCTGCAGCCTCTTCTGTACCGACACTTGATTCAGCCCATCGGTCTCCAGGCAGTTTGCCAGCTTGATTCTCAGGGCATGTCTGCGCTACAGAATTAGGTCAATTTTATAGACGCTAATATTTAGAAATCAATTTTATATAGTCAATTGTATCTGTCCCCACTAAGTGCGGTAGGTCGGCGGAGTGCATCCTCAATACTGTGGTTAGCATCGATTCATAGGGTATGGCTACACTTGCAGTTGTACAGAGCTGGGAGTTACAGCTGTCTTCGTACAGCTGGGTAGGGACAGCACTGCAGTGTGGCCACACTGACAGCTACCAGCACTGCAGTGTGGCCGCATTTGCAGCGCTGTTGGGAGTGGTGCATTGTGGGCAGCTATCCCAGCGTTCAAGCGGCTGCAACGTGCTTTTCAAAAGAGAGGGGTGGGGTGGAGTGTGACAGGGAGCGTGGGGGAGACAGAGAGAGTGGATTTTTGGAGCTGATGCTGTTGTCAGCTTCCTGCCTTGCACGTTCTAAGGACTGGAAGATACACAGCACCTACCTTCAATCATTTAAAAAGTTTTGACCCCTTCACCCACCCTTCTGTCATTCACTAAATGCAAATTATGCACTCCTAAATAGTCTTCAGACCACATAAGCAGCTGGTCAACGCGGACTCCCCTCACCCCCTCCGGTTTGTTGTGAACAGGCATTCTGGGATACCTCCTAATACCCTGGAGGCCAATAACAGCCTTTTTGGTGGCCACACTTGAGCAGCACTGCATCACCAGCACTGCAATCGTTATACCCCAAGCAGACCAGGTGTACAGCCAGCGCTGCAGCCAGGGAATTGCAGTGCTGGCTGTGCCTTGCAAGTGTGGACACAGAGTAAGTTGCAGCGCTGTAAACCCACCACCAGCGCTGCAACTCTCCAGTGTAGCCATGGCCATAGAGTGGTGCACTGTGGGTAGCTATCCCACAATCCCTGTTGCCCATTGGAATTCCGGGTTAAGCTCTCAATGCCTGATGGGGCAAAAACGTTGTCGTGAGTGGTTTTGGATACATGTTGTCAGTCCCGCCTCCCTCCCTCCTTGAAAGTGATGGCAGACAATCGTTCTGTGCTTTTTTTTCTGGGTTACCTATGCTTAGCGCAGCTGTTGTGAGCATTGTAAACACCTTGTGGATTATTCTGCAGTAAGTGCAGTACTTGGCTAGGAACTGCCAGCATGAGGATGATTGTGAGGAGGACATGGGCACAGACATTCGTGAAAGCATCGGCTGTGGTAGTTGGGATATCATGGCGGCAGTGGGGCAGGGTGATACAGGATTCTGGGCCTGTCAAACAAGCACAGACCGGTGGGACCACACTGTGTTGCAGGTATGAGGTGATTCCCAGTGGCTGCGAAACTTTTGCATGCATAAGGGCACTTTCATGGAACTTTGTGAGTTGCTTCACCCTGCCCTGAAGCGAAGGAATACCAACATGAGACCTCCCCTGACTGTTGAGAAGCGAGTGGTGATAGCCCTGTGGAAGCTTGCAATGCCTGACTGCTACCAGTCAGTTGGGAATCAATTCGGAGTGGGCAAATCTACCATGGGGGCTGCTGTGATCCAAGTAACCAAGGCAGTCACTAACCTTCTTCTAGCAAGGGTAGTGAGCCTGGGAAATGTGAAGGTCATAGTGGATGGCTTTGCTGCAATGGGGTTCCCTAACTGTGGTGGGGCGATAAATGGAACGCATATCCCTATCTTGGCACCGGACCACTTTGCTATCCAATACATATACTACAAGGGGTATTTCTCAGTGGTGCTGCACACGGGATGTTTCACCAACATCAACGTGGGATGGTCAGGAAAGGTGCATGATGCTTGCATCTTTAGGAACTCCAGGCTACTCGAAAAGGTGCAAGAAGGGACTTACTTCCTAGACCAGAAAATTACTGTTGGGAATGTTGAAATGCCAGTAGTTATCTTGGGGACCCAGCCTACCCCTTGCTCCCATGGCTCATGAAGCTGTACACAGGTAGCCTGGACTGGGGTAAGGAGCAGTTCAACTATAGGCTGAGCAAGTGCAGTTAAGTTCTTTAAACATTTAAAAGCCTGCTGGTGCTGGTTGCTGACTAGGTTAGACCTCAGCACAACCAATATTCCCATTGTTATTGCAGCTTGCTGTGTGCTTCATAATATCTGAGAGAGTAAGGAGGAGACGTTTATGTCGTTACGGGAGGTTGAGGCAAATCACCTGGCAGCCAATTTTGAACTGTCAGACACTAGGGCGATTAGAAGAGCACAGCTAGGAGTGCCGCGCATCAAGAGAGGCTTTGAAAAACAATTTCATGACTGGCCAGGCTACGGTGTGACAGATGCAAAACCACCCCCTTTGTTGAATGTAATTCCCTGTAAGCCAATCTCTCCCCCTCACCCCCCGACCACAGCTGGCAAAGGAAATAAAATCCCTATTGTTTTGAATCCATGCATTCTTTATTTATTAAAAAAAAGAAAAAGTGAGATCACTGACAAGGTAGCCCAGGTGGGGTGGAGAGGGTGGGAAGGACAAGGCCACATTGCTTATTGCAGCTACACTACAAATCACAGCTGTTTGAACGACAGCATTCTGTTGTTTGGGCCATCCTCTGGGGTGGGGTGACTGGAGCCTCCCCCTCTGCATTCTTGGGCATCTGGGTGAGGAGGATATGGAACTTGGTGAGGAGGGCAGGTGGTTATACAATGGATGCAGTGGCGGTCTGTGCTCTTGTTGCCTTTCCTGCAGCTCCACTATATGCCTGAGCATGTCCGTTTGCTCCCCCATTAGCCTCAGCATTGCATCCTGCGTGTTCTGATCACAGTCACTGAATGCTTTCCTGGCCTCCGCCACTGAATGCTTCCATGCATTCAGCTGTGCCCTATCAGTCCGGGAGGATTGTATGAGCTTGGAAAACGTCATTGCGAGTGCATTTTTTTTTTTCACCTTCTCATCTGCAATAACCTCAGGGATGGAGATGATATGCAGAGCATAGAAACATTTACACCTGCATAGGGGATAAAAAGGGAGAGTAAAATTTAAGATACATTTCTGAGAACAAAAGGGAGACTCTCACAGTGATTCAAACAATTCATAGCAGACAGCACATGTGCTTAAGGCACAAGATCACATTTTACCTTTTATATTGAGCACCTGCTGGTATGGTGACACATCAAACTGTCTGGGCAACAGAATTCTGTTTCCAGGCAGCCATGGTAAGCCAAAGGGTACATGGGGTTGGCTTCTAATGCCTTCATAACATGTGGGAATGGTTTCAGACTGCAGCACCCTCCTTTCCCATAGCAAGCAATGCCAGTTGGGTTTGCCGTTCAAAAGGAGGGACTGTGGTTTTGGGGTGGATGTGCAGCACACCCCTCTCCCGCACCATGTGGCTATCCTCCAGGATGATCCCTTTTAGCTGAGCGCAAACAGCCCAGCATGAACAGGGTCCTTTTATTGTTTCCTTACAAAACTTCCCCTATTTCAGCCAGGTGACCATGAATGGTATCACACTCCTGAGGCTAACACAGAAAGATATAGACCGGATGTTGCATGAATGCGACCAAAACCCAGGACCATTCGCTGCCATGCTTTGTGCTGCAGGGATTCCAGACTACTTGCTACTGGCTTGGTGTGGTAAAGTGTCCTATGTGGAGGATGAAATAATGCAGCCCTCCCCAGAAACCTTCTGCAAAGGCTTTCAGAATACCTCTAGGAGAGCTTCATGGAGATTTCCCTGGAGGATTCCCACTCCATCCCCAGACATGTTAACAGACTTTTCCAGTAGCTGTACTGGCCATGAATGCATCCCAATTCTACAGGGCAAATCAAACATTAAACACAATTGCTTTTAACTCCTGTAATATAGTTACAAATGTGCACTCACCAGAGGTGCCTTCTCCACCTTCAGTGTCTGGGAACCTGCCTTGGGAGGGTTTTGGATCCAGGATGATAAAAAGTTCCTAGCTGCCAGGGAGAACGGATTTTCCACTTGCCTGCTGTGCATTCTCCTCCTCCTCCTCCTCCACAAAATCTTCTGTGTTGCGTAAGAAACCTCCCCCCTTGCAGGTGTTCGTGGACAGTGGTGGGATACTGGTAGGGTCCCCCCTAGAATGGCGTGCAGCTGATCACAGAAGTGACATGTATGGGGCTCTGATCTGGAGCGACCATTTGCCACCTTTGTCTTGTAGTAGGCTTGCCTGAGCTTCTTAACTTTCACATGGCACTGTTTTATGTCCCTGGTGTAGCCTCTCTCCACCATGCCTGTGCGATTTTGATATATAAGCATTTTTTCTTTTTGATCGGAGTTCTGCCTGCACAGATTCTTCTCCCCATACAGCAATCAGATCCAGTGTCTCCCGTTTGCTCCATGCTGGAGCTCATTTGCGATTCTAGGGGAACTGCATGGTCACCTGTGCTGCTGAGCTTCCCATGCTGACCAAACAGGAAATGAAATTCAAAAGTTCCCAGGGCTTTTCTTGTGTACCTGGCTAGTGCTTCGGAGTTGAAAGTGCTGTCCAGAGCGGTCACATTGGAGCACCCTGGGATAGTTCCCAGAGGCCAATACCATCTAATTGCACAACACTGCGTTTGCACTACCCCAAATTTGACCCAAGAAAGTTGATTTTAGCGCTACTCCCCTCGTCAGGGAGGAGTATAGCAGTCGATTTTAAGAGCCCTTTAGGCTGACGGAATAGGGTTGGTTGTGTAGCCACATTGCTTATAAAATCGACCTAACATGGCTAAATTCGACCTTACCTCGTAGTGTAGATCAGCCCTTAGTGAAACAAAGTTTGAGGCTTCTGCTCTTTGTCTTAGCAGCACCAATAAGAAACAGGAGAGGGTTTCTGTTTGCATTCTCATTTCCTAATTTCAGTGCTTCAGGTAACTAAATTAAATTAAACGTAAGTCTTGATCATGTTAATATATGCTGTTTAGTAAGACTGAGAGGTTTGTGTAGGGGTTTGGACTACTATAGTTGAACTCTATGGAAATGAATGAGATCCTGTTTCAGCACGAGACTTAGCAAATTGCCAATGGTAGCAACAAGATTGTTTTTTAAAATGTGAGAAGTCATCAAAGAATAGATAGATACCAAGAATATGACATTTGTTTAAACCCAGTAGTTATTCAGCATTGTACAAATACATTCCTCTCCCAGCATTGCTTTTTTTGGGTCTTCCACTGGAGAATTCAGTGCTTGTTGTATATCTCTCTTGCTGCTGCTGCTCAGATTTTTCCAAGGTAGCAATAGAATGAAACTATGGTAGGGCTCCAGAAAGCAATAAAATCATGTGTGCTTAGATATCTGTTATCGGTGTCTGAGAATACGTATACAAGGTATTTTCATTTTGTTGTCCAAAGGGCATTGACAGCCAGACAGCAGAATGGAGACCAAGTGCTGCAGCATGTCTTTATGGTGCTCCAAGTCAGCCTTGTACACATTCCTGCTAGGAGGAGCATTTGTTACCTTAGGTTCAAGTCGTATTCTCCTGATGAAATATTCTGCCAACGAAGGTAAGGTAAGATGTTTAATATATAATGCATTACCTGCAGAAATTAGTTTTCCACTTGGGGTAAAACAATGTAGATGCTGAGATTAAACCTCTCTATTGCAAATATATTTACTGCTTGAATGGGTCATCAAACCTAGTATGTTTATCCTTGCCTTTCACTGGCAGGTTTGTTAGGAGCATAAATGTTTTAATACAGAATCTTTTTCTGGGGGAGCAGTGTTGTCTAGCATAGTGTTTCTCAGATGCAGCCACCAGGGGCTTTTCTTGTGGCCACAGCCTCCTGGGTGGTGATTGAGGGGGCAGGACAGGCGCAAAGCAGCGACCTCTCCCTGGGGGCCACCAGGAGTGGTTGGGCCCTGCCCCCCTCCGGAGAGAGACAAGCTGGGACAGTGGCATTGGGCTTCAGTTCTCGGGTGGCAGGCTTCAGCCATGAGGCTTTGGGCTCTGTCCCCTGGGTGTGAGGCTTCAGGCTTCATTCCCTGGCGCTATGGTGATGGGCTCTGAGCCCATGCTCGTCCCCCCTCTGCTCCCTGCTGCCTCTCCCAGTGCCCATCACCGCTGGCCCCTTCTGCCTCTGTACCTACCTTCTCATGCTCTGAGGCCACCCAAAAAAATTATTATGAGAACTCCTGGTCTAGTGGATAGAGCACAGGACTCAGGAGACTTGGATTCTATTCCTCATTCTGCCACTGGCCTGCTGGGTAACCTTGGGCAAGTCTGTGCCTCTGTTTCCCCATCTGTAAAATGGGGGTATGACACCTCTTTTATTTAAATCTCTTTCAAATCTACTGATGACCAGAGTGATATAAGACCTAGTTGTTATTGTTACTGTGCATTGGAATCTGTCAGCAAAGAGAGTTTTTTCTATGCTGAAAACCTTCTATTTAGCCCTGATGTGCTCATGTTGGAAGGTGCTATGCCCTCAGCTCTCACAGAAGTCAGTCTTTCAGGATCAGGCCTTCTGTTACTATATAGTATTGTGGCTGCCAACTTTAGTAAAAACTGATAAAAAGTATGTGTGAAACAGATTTTAAATACTTACAGTAGTTCTGGCTAACAATGAAAGGGCCTAATCCTTGAAGAAGGGTTAGCCAACTTAACAACCTCAAATTTGTAAAATTGTCAGTTTTGTTTTGTGTGAGCAAAAAAAAAAGCTCAAATTTAATTAAATTGGGAAAGTATGATTTTTCATATTTCAGTAGCACTCTGTAATGGCTGAACTAATTGTACTCAGCCTTTCCTGAAGAATTCAAACTTGTGAACTTGAGACTAAGCATGGAAAACATCAGCCTGGAAAGTGAAATGTTCAAGAAGTTCTGTGCCGTAGAAAATGTGGAGTATTTGTAATTAAAGTCATGAACATAACCTTAAATAATGCACACTTTGTAAGTTATGGGACCTGGTCAAAACTTTTTAATGGATGTGTTTAAGCGATTATCATGGAATTGTTATGCTCTTTCTGCCACTCTAAATGCGATTGGAAAAGTTGGATGAGTAAGCATGTTTATTTGCTGTAATAATTTTGCTGAATTTTACAGATAACAAATACGATTACCTTCCTGCAACTGTGAATGTGTGCTCTGAGCTAGTTAAACTGGTGTTATGTATGACAGTGGCACTCTGGATAACAACAAAAAGTAAGTTCATATGGCTAAAAATCTGTTAGGAAATGTTCATCTTATACTTTAAATCCCTCTGCTTTTGTATGATGGATTCAAATGTACAGTAATTGTACTATACGTGCGGTGTACCATGGTACAGCCTATTTGCAGTAGGAACGGGGACAGTTATCTTCACTGAGAGTTAACTTAAGTTGCACTCTGCACTCAATTAACTCCTCTTGAGTTAGTGTAGCTCGAATGAGAGAGGCTACACTGTAAAATTGTACAGAGCAATAAGCAGCACAGAATGATTGTGTTAGCAGCTGACAAACTCAAGCTGTAGGCTTGGTCTATACATGGAATTTATATTGGCATAGACCCCACTGTAGACTCAGTTATGTTGACAATACTTTTATCAGTGTAGCTGACATTATTTGTGGAGGTGGTATTCGTATGCTAACAGAAAAACCCATTCTGTTGGCGTAGACTGTGTCTGCGCTACAGGACTATACTGGTATACTTATGCTAATATAGTCTCTGTAGTATAGACATACCCATAGTCTGTACCAGGGTGGATTTGATTTAAATCAAATCAGGAAGGCTCGACTTAATCATGGATTTCTACATAAAAGTACATTCTTGTTGGTTGTTATAACCTTAATGTATATTATTCACAACTCAGATGTAGGTTTCATTTTTAGAAGATACACGCTATATATTTTTAAAGTGATTTATTTTGAAAACTTTTCAGATTAATTTTACAGTTATATCAGAAAATGAATGATTGTTTGGTTATTTCATTTACCAAAGGTAATTGAAGAAGATATTTATGAAGTCATTGGGAAGTGAACTGTTTCCAGTTCAACAGGTTAATCATTAATATTTGGAGGATTTTCTTGCCTGTTGTATTAGGAGGAGAACATCACCAGACAGACATTTAAATTTTTATTTAACTAAAACAACGTTATGTATTCTGGATGGATTTTTTCCTTCACAGCAAACATCATATTTTTACAAAACAAGAATATGAATTTTTGAATTTAGTTAAACATTCAAGTTTTTTAAAATCAGGTTTGTTTTTGTTAAAATTATTTTTAACTAAAATAGTTAAATGAAATATTTAAAAAAACAAAAATTAAATAGACTATGTCAGTAAGGTCAACATGAAAAACTTAAAATATTGGCTTCTGCAGCTCACTCAGTTGTTTTCACCTTAATTTTCCTGTTTGTTCATAATCTGGTCAAGCTTTCCTGCTTTTTCTGGTCTCAAATGATTTCTCAATTAGGAATGAATTAGTCCAAAGGAAGAAAATATGCTTTTTACACCAGCAGAAGAAGCTATTGCTGTTAAAAGTGAGATTATCACTTCAACAGTCTCTGAATCCAAGTGCTTAAGTGAATTCCACCAGTTCACTGGTGTGACTTTCTTTAAAACATCATCAGCAAACATGTATTTCTTGAATGGTTCTTATTCCTAAACTGAGTCTCTTTTTATGGCCTGTTGCCATTATAGGTTTTCCCTTCTAGTGAGAGAATGATGTGGTAGATCTCAAATCAATGAAGGCTACAGTCAGAAAGACCTCAAGACTTTTGGACTATGCTGCTCAAACAATTTCACTTTCATTTCTTTTGCCTGTCCCTCTCTTCTCACATTTATCTTCAGACTTCTGCTTGTCCAGATCTTTTAGAGAGAGGTAAGGATTAACTCTGTGTACACAAATTTGCAGAGGAACAATAGGTCTCTTATTTCTCACCTCTATATATTATTTATTTATTTAAAAACATTTTTGCTGTTAACAAGCGTGTTATCTCTGGAGATACAAATCCACAGTTTGAGAACTGCAAATCTAAGCATCTCTGATGGTATCTTCTGGACTGAGCACTGAGTCCCATTGGGTAGATAGAAAGATTAGCTCCTGGAACTCCTAAGATTGGGTCCCTAATCCATGAACTATTGGAACTCATTTACAAAATTTTTCTTAAACATTACATGAATATATTGTGTCATACTATAGAATTAGAATTTATAATCCCTATTCCATGATGAGATATCTTTGAGCTATAATGTATCTTAATTAAAACTGTCTTTGGATAGATTTTTTTCCTCAAAAAGCCTTTAAATAACAAAAATCTGATTTTTTTTTTTTTTAAATCATTTACTTTTATCCACTCTGGTCTGGGCACCTTGACAGGCAGTCAACTCAAGTAAAAAGCACCATCATGCTGTAGTGAAGAGTTTTTGTGTATGAATAGGACTAGAGCTAGGGGCAACACTCAAGTTATAACTTGAGTTAACTCTGAAGTGAAGACAAGCCCTGGGTCTGTGATCTCTTCGGATCTTATCAGCTAAGCCAGGGTCAAGCTTGGTTACCTAATACTGTAAAAAGTGCTGATGGCGACTGTTATGGTTCTCGCGATACCCAGGACTGTGAGTTACCTTATTACCCTCTGTCTCCAGCGTGAGGGAGTCTTGCCTGTGCCTTGTGGGCATCAGCTCCCTAACACCAGCCTGTCAGCCACTGAAGCACTCTCCTCTGAGTTATGCCAGTCCTGTCTTTACCTTTCAGATTAAGAGTAGTGCATTTTGGTCCCTGAGTCCCTTCAAGAGTTCCCCTGTGATATCCAGCTGCTGACACTGACTACTCTCAGAAATCCCAGATCCTCTGCCCCCAAAAGGCACAGTGTACTGCAGTTTACTAGTTTTACCTTAAATCGTCTCCTCTATATAATGCATAGCACTTACAAGCACTTAAAAGAAGATTAAGAAAGAATAGATGTTAAATGGCTAAAATACAAAGCAAAATCCTAAAGGATGAACCTGGGTCTACGTTCATTAATAAGTACCTTTCCTATCTAAAAAAGTAGGTCCCACCTCCCCTCCTCCCTCAAAAAAAAAAAAAAAAGACAGTCTGTGGCAGATCTGGCTGGCTTCACAAACTAGGATCCAGTTTTTCTTGAGAACATCCCTGTGCCTCAAGATGTTTCCTCCTCAGTGTAAGTATATAGAGTATCTCTCCATGCTCTGTTTTGTACTGAAACAATCTTTTGTCTCTATTCCTAAAGTACATCCATACTACCCACCGGATCGGTGGGTAGCGATTGATCTATTGGGGATTGATATATGAGACACGATATATCCATCCCTGAATGCACTCCCGTCGACTCCGGAACTCCACCAGGGCGAGCGGCGGTAGTGGAGTTGATGGGGGAGCCTTGGCCGTCGACTCCGTGCCGTGAGGACGGGAGGTAAGTCGAAATAAGATACGTCAACTTCACTGCGCTATTCCCATAGCTGAAGCTGCGTATCTTGCATCGACTCCCACCGCCCCCCCAGTGTAGACCAAGCCATAGGCAGAGTAATTCTCTGTCTGTTGTAGTGTTTCTTTTTTTACCTCCAAGTGGTTTCGATAGTTTGCAGGTGCCTCCGATGGTTTTCCATTGAAAATCTTGAGAGGGAGCAAGGCTAGACAATTGAGCCTTCATCACTAGCTAACCAGGACAGGGGGTGACATTTCCTTCCTGTTTGAATGAGCCATCACAGAGACACATTATCCCCTGGTGACATACTTCTTCTCCAAGTCCATAAAGCATACTTGCAGTATAACTACATTGTTCCTTATGTAACCCTTCTGCCCCTCTGAATTGGCAGCAACAAGGGCCGGGTTCAGTATCCAGGGGTTCTGTTTCAATAACACAATGCATAACCGGCTTGAGCCCCCCAGTGACCGTGGGACACTTACATACCACATCCCCCGGGTGGCCTCTTAGGAGGCATACTTCCCCTCTCGCAGCACAGAGTCTGAGTGTAAGCAAAATCTTTTTAATGAAGGAAACAATGCGGCATCCGACTGGAGAAACCCACAAACAAGGATTATAACACAGAACCATGATAACAAAAAAAAACAAACCCACCCCTAGGGTACGTTTGGCAATGGTCCTTTTCCCCCTTAGGTCTTAAGTCCAATCCACGCCAAAGTCCAACAACCCAAAGTCGTCTGGGTCAGTGGGCACCCCAGAAATTCAAGAGTTTTATCTGCAGAGTTTTATCACCCCCACCCTCATCCCCCTCACGCCTGGGTGGAAATGGGGGAGGGGAAGTCCGCACAGGGTGTTTAAGGGGCACCTACGTGGCCAGGGCCAACTGCTCCGCCTCTCCGTGGAGTTCTGTGCAGCATTCACGACGACCAGCTCACCAACACCCGCTGTGCCACTCCTCACTGTCACTGCAAAAACGCACTTTCATTCATCCGCTCCTTTTCCATTAGGCTGCTCCAACATGCAGCAAACTGCTCCACTCTGCCAGCCGCTTAACAATAGGTCTTCAGGCTCCCCACTAGTTAACACAGCACTCAGTGATTTCAGCTCTTAGTAGGGGAGCCCTGGTGCTGATGCACCATTGCCCAACATGAACTCAGCTCAGCAGTCTCTAGATGGACTCCTAATGGAATCAAAAATTAGCTCTAGTCTTTAACATGGAGAGAGGAGGATGTGCAACTGGTGTCCAGGCCCTCAAAACGGCCCATCCATTAGGTACGCAACACCAGTCCCCAACCTCTCTCCATTCACTGGGTTTTGGAACCCATGTCCCTTGTCTAGCAAGTACCACCCAACTGAGGTTGAGTCATTTCTGTCACAAAGCAGTCCCACAGCTCCCCATTCACACAATCAGGGTGACAAACTTTTTTTCCTCCTGCCCCAATAACAAAGAAATTAGGGATCCCAGAGCTGTTAAAATAACCATCCCAGGTTGCTGCAGGCTTATGCTAAGTGGGGGGTGGAGGGGGGGGTAGATGCCAATGCAAATACTCAAAATCTCTTTCCACACTCTGAAATTCTTGAAATTCTTTCCACACTCTCTACAATTCATCACCAGATGTCAGGGTAGCTCTCATCCTGACTCTGCTTACACTTAAAATATTGCCCATACATGCATCTTGCAATGGTTATGAATCTTGACAAGTTACAAGCTTTCCATAGATGCCTTATATATTATTATTTATGGATAATTATCCTGCAGGACATGTTTGCTGTAGGGAGTTTGTCAGGTCTGAAGTGAGTTATTTGCGAAGAACGGGACCCTTTGCCAAGCAGCCTCTGTCTCAGTGATTCAGTAGGCTATACTCTTCCTTCTGAGCCGGTGCTGATTCAATGTCCCAGCACAGTGCATGCTGCTCGTGGTACCTTCCCCTCCCCTCCCCTCCCCCCCCTGCCCCTGATGAGACATCAGTTTCTGATCACTTGTGGTCATTAAAGATTTTATGGTGATCTGCCTGAATTTCACTTTAGGTAACTATATTCTGTCTAGCAAAATTCTTCCTGTAGTTTGTTAGGTACAGTATTCTTCAACCTTAGAAGGAAGGGAGTGATCCTGTGGTTCAAGTGTAAAATTGGAAACGAGAATTTCTTGTTCTGCTCCTTGGCTCCATCACTGCATGCTTTGAACAAATCCCTTAACTACACTGTTCTCCAGTTTTTCCAGTGTACATTTTGTAAGACTTGTTTATAAAGCACTTGGAGAGACTCATAGGAAAGACACAAGAGAATAGTAAAAATATTGTTGATTGTAGTTCCTTCTTTTCCACCCAGCCTCTCTGTAGCTTCTTCATAAAGTGAAAAAGATCAGTGGTTAACCTCACCATTTCAAAAAGCAAAATAGTAGAAGACTCTTTTTGTACAGGAGAGAACAACAACCTTGTGGGACGTCAACCATTTTGTAATAGAGACTGAAGAGGAACTTGAGTGAAATGCTGGTTTCCACAAATGTTAATGAAAAAGCCCAAATTCAAGCAGATCATAAATACAGTGCACAGCCCGTGTTTTCAAAAATAAATTAAACTGGATTTCCCCCCCCCACAAATGACTGCAGCACCCAACAAGCTATTGTGTGAAAGAGGTAGATAAAAATGGCCTGTCTTCCAAAATAGGTTGATTTCCGAACTATAGTAGGTTGACCTTTTTCCTTGTAATCAGCTATGTATCAAAATATATATAACAATCAGTTCCTTTTTTTTTAACCAGAAGCCACTGTGACATGTCTGCTACATGTATTTACTTGAAGGCTCACACATGAAAGCGTTGGGCTATCAGCCTGGACAGTGTAGTTATGTCACTACCAATCAGTGTCAACTGAGTAGAATTTCCAGCTTCCCAGTCACAGAAGATGAGGATTACACATACCAGTGCCATGTGCATGTGTGTCCTTTTCCATGTGCTCAGGAAATAAATGCTGTTTTTTAAAGTTCACATTTAAAGGAGTAAAGCCTTTATGGGCAAGTGTCCACGCTGATGATGATCTAGAGGTGGAAAGACATATTAGGACATCCAATCCATCTCCCTGACAGTGAAGGTTTTCTACCTATTTCATGTTACTATACGTACAATGTGATGGGGGCTAATTTAGTTACAACTAATCAGGAAAGAGATCTTGGAGTCATCGTGAATAGTTCTCTGAAGACGTCCATGCAGTGGCAGTCAAAAAAGCAAACAGGATGTTAGGAATCATTAAAAAAGAGAGAGAGAATAAGACAGAGAATATCTTATTGCCCTTATATAAATCCATGGTATGCCCGCATCTTGAATACTGCATACGGATATGGTGGTCTCATCTCAAAAAAGATATACTGGCATTAGAAAAGATTCAGAGAAGGGCAAATCAAATGATTAGGAGTTTGGAATAGGTCCCATATAAGGAGAGATTAAAGAGGCTAGGACTTTGCAGCTTGGGAAAAGAGGAGACTAAGGGGGGATATGATAGAGGTGTATATAAAATCATGAGTAGTGTGGAGAAATTAAATAAGGAAAAGTTATTTACTTGTTCCCATAATATAAGAACCTAAGGGTCGCCACCAGAAATGAAATTAATGGGCAGAGCAGGTTTAAAACATATCAAAGGAAGTTCTTCTTCACACAGCGCACAGTCACTTGTGGAACTCCTTGCTGAGGAGGTTGTGAATTCTAGGACTGTAAACGGGTTTAAAGAAAAGAGAATAGATATTCATTGGAGGTTAGTCATTAATGGCTATTAGCAAGGATGGAATAAGAATGGTGTCCCTAGCCTCTGTTTGTCAGAGGATGAAAGATAGATGGCAGCAGAGAGATAACTGATCGTGTTACCTGTTAGGTATCAACCTCTGGGCATGTGGCATTCTATCCTGTCGGTAGACAGGATACTGGGTGTTGGACCTTTGGTCTGACCAGTATGGCCATTCTTACTTATGTTTGATACTGATGTTTTGCTCTTCTGTATATTTCCTGGATAGAGCACCTGTCATTCCAAATGTGAAAGTAGAATTAATTATATTGTAAAAATAAGAATGGATTAAAGAAATGTTGTATGTACCTTAAGCAGAAATAAGAATGTTGAAATACAGGTGCCAGGAAAAGAAACATTAGGCATAAGGGTGCTAATGGCGAAACCATTACAGAAGATGGTTAGTTAAGTAAGGAAATAAGATATGCATGGCTAGCCCAGGTAAATTTATCAGATTCTGCTTCCTTTGTTATCTTGCTAAGTGCTCCCCCCCCTTTTATCTGTATAAATAAGATAGTTTGTGTCTTGTATGGTGCTCACATTATTTGGGGGTATTAGCAGAGCGCTGTGCTAATAAAACAGAGTGGTCTGACAAACTGTGAGTCCTGAGTCTAAATTAATTCTTTGATTTGAGAATAAAGTGTAGTCAGATCAAGGAGAAGAAATGTCGTACACCTGCATTCAAAAGACTATTGATTGAGAATGCCTATGGGTACATTTATCTTCCAAACTTTCTCCCCTCAAATCTAATATAGTTTGAAGGGAAGCTGAAACTAGTCAGCCTATTCCCACCTAAATGTCCCCCTTCACCTTCTTCCCCTTGCCTTATCCTTTTGAGCCTTTAAACACATCTTTCTTCTATTCCTCTCATCCACACCCTCAATGCTAGTCACATTTAAAATTACATTGTTTTAAGACACACATCCCCTGAACATTTAAGCACATGTAATTATTATTCTTTTTTTATTTGTATTACCGTAGCACATAGACACCCCCGTCACAGACCAGGATCCCAGCATGCTAGGTGCTATACAAACCTAGAACAAAAAGGTGATCCCTGCCACAAAGAGCGTACAAACCATGTGTAATCTTGCATCTTCTCCCCTTCCTCCCTCTCTGTTTTGTCTTGTCTTATGTCATATTATCATTTAGATTGTAAGCTCTGTGAGAACAGGGACTGTCTTTTTGTCTGTAAAATGCTACTGTACTTTAGGTGCTATATATGCAGGTCTCTTACATCTAGGCTATTGTTTCAAATCTAGGCATGCTCAATAGTCAGCAGAAGTCATTTCTATCTGACGGTCATTCTTTAGGCATCAATAATAATGAGTGATCTCATCCTAGTTCCTAGTGAGTATTGTGCAAAAGGACCACTAGCCTTGTTGATGGTCTCTCTGCCAAGGAGAAGACCAAATGACCGTTGAGATTGAACTCCTCTCCTTAGAGTTTGTCACTTTAGGTGCTCAGTTAAGGCAGATTGACGAGAGTACGGGGAAGCTAGTGCTGCCTCTGCTTGTGTTGTGAATCTCCTGTGGATTAATGGAAGACGAAGGTCTCCAGGACTGTCATTCTGACACCATTCGTCAAATGCTACGTTTGCTTAAAACAAACAAAAAAGCAATTGCTGTCAGATGGGGATTAAAACACACTTCCGTTAACATGGAGAGTCTTTTATATAGATTTTCATCATTCTAATCAAGTTCATTTTACTGACTGATTTTTTTCCTTTTCTTTTAGAGGGACGTTCGTATAGTGACTTTGGATGCACCTCATGGAGGGAGTTTTGTAACTACATGAAGTGGTCAATTCCAGCCTTTCTGTACTTTTTGGATAACCTGATTGTTTTCTATGTATTGTCCTACCTCCAACCAGTAAGTATACACAGACCAAATAAAATAGCATTGAAATGATCCAAGTCTCTCTCTTGTTGGAAGATTGCTAGTTGGGGTTTCATGGTCCTGCATTTGATCTGTCTAAGGCTGCCTTGTACACAGGGACCATTTCTGTTAATCCCTTCCATCCACCTGCCCATCAGATCCTGTTTTGTAGCTTCCAGTTGAGAGAGAATCTTTCTGCATTATCTACTTCCTTCCTGATTTAGAGGTAGTGTTGAATGGCTTCAGTGTAATGCAAGACTTCGACCTTCCTCCTCCTTTCTTGAGCTCAGTTTGCTTTGAAGGTGGGTCTTTAAGTCCTGTCCCCCATACAGCTCCTACCATTAATGTCTTTATATGAATGACTTCATTCAGTCACTTTTGAATTTTGCTTTCTTCCATTCTGCATTGATACCATTTATGATCAAACTTCAAAAGTGAGGGGGAGGGGGAGGTGGAAAGAGTGTTGGATGCTGATTTTTTGCATTTAATTACCTCCAGTACCTAAGCTAGTATCCAGTGTGACAGACATTTGCTGCTTTTATTCATAGAACCTGGAATCAATCTACAAATGTTCAGAAAACTGTTATCTTCATTTTAAGCCTGGGATTATTGTTTGTTTGGTTCAAGTTTTATTAGTGTTAACTATAAAATAACAGGGAATTCTCAATATATTTATCATGACACTAGAGAAACTATAGTTAAACTCAATCTAAACTTTTATTTTCACTCTCAGGCTGTCTCAAAAAATTGTCCTTTAAGGCTCAAATTTCTGGCATGGACAGCATGTAGTCAACAGGACTGTTGCTTTTGCCTGGTTTACAAACATCTGGTTTTAGAGAGGGAAAAGTCTGGGTGATTTAAAATAACATATGCACTGTTTTATTAGCTTTTGAAAGGTGAGCACAAGTATAATGCCCTGAATAATTACAAGATCTAATGTTTGAAAGATTACATCCACATGCTGTCATTTTCTTAAATAAGCAACTTGGCTTTTGGTTGAGGGGATCTTTTATAAAGATCGTACAGCAAGCTTATAACACACTAGTAATTTGTATTTCTTCCCTTAGAGCCAACGCTGTTCAAAACCCTTTATATAATTCTTTTTCTTTAACTTTTGATCTGGGGTATTTCATAGAGGTTTATTAAATTGTAGCACTATAATGGAAGAACAAGAATGAATAACTGACCTCTTGTATGTATTCATTGCACTTAGTATCTTTGATTAAATGGGAACACAGTACTGGAAAATGTGACCTGCTACTTGGCAAATAATACACTGGATTATAATGGAAAGGAACTGCCTTTTTACTGGTTAACGCAAGACAACATTAATGCAAAGTTAGAGTTGTGAATTTAAAGACATAAGTCATGAAGGTCAGAATATACGCCAACATGGAAATTATTTATATAAATATTTGATTAAAATCTGTTATGTAATGAAGAGATCTTTCTTCATAAAGGTTTAGTGCAGGGGGAGACTCAAGGTCAGTTAAACCCAGATTTCTGTGTTTATCACTCTTCGTTAAACAGGCTGTGAGATAAGAGAGGCATATGACAGAAAAATATTTTTAAAAAATTATTTTTAACCTCTGTTTCTGTTTGGGATTCATTAGAGTTGCACCAGGAAAACATTGTTCTGAGACATAAGATACTACAAGTCTCATATGGGCACTGGCTCCTCTGGTGCCGATGATGTACTATAAATGATGCATTCTCAGATGTCTTCAATGATCCTTTAATCTGGTTGGTGAGGGCAGTAATTCAGTTTTGAATTTTGCTTGGTAGTTCATGTTTAACGATGAGGGTCATGGCATGCCAGACATATTAATGGGAACCCACTACTTCCTAGCTAAGTCAGCCTGGAATGACTTTGAGGACACGGTTAGGGTTATAGAAAATCCCTGTGGGAACGTGAACTGAGAATCTTCTGACTCTTAAGACTTTTTTAAAGTGTGGTTCTGCTCTGAAAAATGCCATTGTTTATGAAGTATCCAAATCAAATTTGTTCCCATTTCCCAAATAAAACGTTGTTGTTTTAATTAATGGTGCTGCAAGCTTGCCCTGGGTTCTTTCCTTCCACGCATTATCACAAATAATGAAGATTTTGCAGACCAGATTCTTCATTCAGTTACACCTCTGCAGACCTGTTCTCTTCAAATTATGCTGTTACATCTGTGCGACAGCATTAGGCTATGTCTACACTACTCAGCTTTTAGCAACACTAAAAGTTTGTCTTTTGGGGAAAGTGTTTTGTTTGTTTTTTTAAACACTTCTGAAAGACAAAAGTTTTGCTGTTCAGATGCCAGCCTTAGTCTTGTAATTGATACCTAGCTGGCAATTCTGTTGATGAATGAGCCAGAATAGACTCTAGCTAGCTGTGCATAACCAGTACAGCTCCTGGAATAAAAAAATAGCAGGCATTCCATGCTTTTTTTTTTTTCTTTTTTCTTTCAGTAAAATCAGTAGATCTCACTCTTATACTCACAGACGATAGGATTAGGAAGGAACCGTTTTTACACAGTCACTTTCCAGAGTAGAACTGTGATTTATACATCTGTTTTCATGCACACTCTTGAGATTGTAATAATGTTCAAACATCAGAGTACAAACAGCTGTTATCAATAGCTACTGGTGTGGTGCTCTGCTCTCGTTTGATGATAACAGTCGGCTGCGTGCGTGTTCCCCCTGTGTGCTGCTCTGGCTCTGCGCAGATAGCTGGCACAGCAAACCCTGAAAGAACCCCCAATGACCACAGACACTAGTAAGGTACGAAGGAACTCAAGCCAGGTTTGTTGTCAAACGAAGCACAGTAATAGTTTCCTATAGACTTTACAGGACATACTACGAATTTGTGCCCTCTGGCAATGGACACCGCTCAGTCAGTGGCGGGACACTCCACTGCACTCTAGGCTGGACAAAGATGCGCACTCCAGGACCTACTTTTATACAGTTACATGACAGATTACTCATCCCTACTGACGCATTGAGGTACAGCTTCTTGGTTCATTAGGGTACTGTCTCCCTTTTGATCGTGTTGTTCCAGACAAACAGATCTATCCATCATGCTCTCCTGTCTTTAAGATGCACCTGCCTGTTCCTTGTCATGTCTGTGGAGTGTCCTTGTATCGGGCTGTCCAGGTGCCATCTTGGCACACGTTCCTCTTGTTAGCACTTAAATGTGTGAATGCACCTGCTTCTAACAACCCTATTGTTGCCAGCTTCTGTGAGTGAGGCCTGCCTCTGGCTCACAGCCCAGCTTTTGCTTAGCAATGCCTGGAAGTACTTTAGTTCAGGCTTCAGGCCTCAGACTAGGCCTCTCACAAAAGAGTTTATATTTCAAGACCTCATCTTACTACAACAGCAAAAAAAAATCTGAACGCACGCCACAATTGAAATGACTAAATAGTCTGTGTTTTAAAATTCTAACTCATGGCTGTAAAATAAATAAATAAATAAAATTTATTGGCCCAAAGTGCTTGATCTAGCGCTCACTGAAGTCAATGGAAGTTTTTCCAACTCTGGTTAGCCTGGGGTGAAATCTACCCCATCGCAGAAAACCCTGGCAAGATTCTGTGCACCGCTTAAGCCATTAATGTGGAACTGGCATTTAGGATCTTGTATGGTTCCTCCGTGCAAGAGTGAATTTCACCCTGAGTGTAAGGTCTGTACCGATATGATCACTTTTTGCTGTGGGGTCTTCTGATAGATGAACGCTGTGAGTTGATTTTTGTTGGTCAGATTCTGTCAGGATTATAACTTTTTCCCTGTCCTCTTTTTATAGGCCATGGCTGTATTATTCTCAAATTTTATCATTGTAACAACAGCGCTCCTATTCAGGATAGTGCTAAAGTAAGTAGCTATGAAAGCAAATAAAACGTTGGGGAAGTTATGCTTGATTCTTTCTCACCACATGAGGGCTATAGTATTTTTAATACTCTGTATTTTCTGTAGCCTTTGGCATACAAGCACAAATAATGGCTTTGTGGTTTAACTGTTCCACTAGGTATGAAATACTTAGCTTAATTGGAATCACGAGTTTAAATTTCAGCAAATTTGTCTCAGTCCTTCATTCTTCTGTAATGGATAAACAGAATCATAATTGTATTGTATCATAATTTTGTCTCCATTGTGAGTCATGCAGGATCTCCCTTGGCTCCTCGTAGGCAGCTGGGGAGGCACTTGAGTACACTGCCTCTTTGGGGTCTGAGATGAAGCTCTAGGGAAATCCTCACCTCATAGAAGTTAATGGGAATTTTATCTGCTCAGTGGAGCTGAGATTTCACACTCTCTCTCTCTGGGGTTTGCCTGTAGTGTGGAGGTTTCTCCATGCCACGTGTCATTTGTTTTCAAAATGCTGAACACTTGTCCCTTGTACTCTAAAGGTTTGGGGGGTTTTGTCTCCACACAGACGGCAGCTCTCCTGGGTACAATGGGCATCTCTACTGATTTTGTTCCTGTCCATCATAGCTCTGACTGCAGGGACCGGAAGCAATCAGCACAGCTTGGCCACACATGGGTTTCATCATGACATGTTTTTCAGCTCATCTAATCGCTGCCTTCAGTACACCAGGCCTGAGGAAGAATGCTGGGGAGGAGACAACTGTACGGAAACAGGGTTCTTTCCCAGCTTCAAGTGGAATGTCACTGCTGCCACTGCAGGAGCATTGAAACCTCTCCGTCTCGGTTTGGGCCATCTGCTGATAATAGTGCAGTGTTTCATCTCCGCTTTGGCCAACATCTATAATGAAAAGATCCTGAAGGAAGGGGACCAGCTCAATGAAAGTATATTTGTGCAGAATAGCAAGCTATATGTGTTCGGGATGCTGTTCAATGGGCTGATGCTGGGCCTGCGCTCTGAGAACCGTTGGCAGATAGAATATTGCGGCTTCTTTTATGGCCACAATGTGTTCTCTGTAGCTCTCATTTTTGTCACTGCCTTCCTGGGGCTGTCTGTGGCCTTCATTCTGAAGTTCCGAGACAACATGTTCCACGTCCTGACTGCGCAGATCACCACCGTGATCATCACCATTGTGTCCATTGTCATCTTTGACTTCAAGCCTTCTCTGGACTTCTTCTTGGAAGCACCTGTGGTGCTTCTTTCCATATTTATCTACAATGCCAGCAAACATCAAGGCCTGGAATATGCCACTCAGCAGGAGAGGAACAAACTCCTCGGTGAGATCTGGGAGCGATCCAGTGGGGTAAGGCTTTGAAATGCTTGTGTCTCTGGTTGACTCCCTTTCTCACAGACTGTTCACCCAGTTGACCATTTAGAGTTCACCACACATGTGGCTGGACTCATAATTCAACCAAATTGTCACTTTCATTTAAATGACACAAGATCAATCTCAGTCTTGTAAATAACTCCTTGTTTTAGCTCCATACTTATATGTGTAGCTTCCTCTTGTTTCCTGAGGCCTGGTTGAAGCTTTACCTCTCTGCTCTGACCTCAGATGTTCCTTCAGCCATCTCAGTTTGAACATTCTTTTAGCATTTGCAGCCAAATACCTCATCAAACCCATCCTGGCATTATACTGGCGAACTGATTATAAACAAGGAAAACTGACTAGTCTATTTTCACAGCCCAGGTTCAGCTAAATGCAGAAAGTAAACATACAGCATAAATGGGAGTAAACTAAATTAGATATTTAAATTGTTTTCAGCTTTAACAGTTTAAGATGTTTTAAGACATTTAAGTTTTTTTTTTTTTTAAAGAAACGCAGGTAAGGATATTTTTAATGTAAGATTTTCAACATGGTAATTGCCCTTTCCTCATGAATCAGTTCCTTTAGCCTCCTGCTATAATTTCTGCTCTTCTATGAACGAAGATCCAGAGGCTTAGAATCTAGAAAAATCTTTGTAGGGAAGCAGCTTGCTCCCAGACTTCACATTCAGGTGAACTGAGAAATAAGTCTGCAGTGTTGATAGTATGTTTATCGCCTGTGAGCAGTAGAGGGCACTGTCTGCATTTAGTCCTGGGAAACTTCATTTATCCCAGAAAGAGGAGAGTCGATGTTTTCTTGGAATTCTACACAGTGCTATTGCAGAGTGATATTTAACAGTAAATAATGCATATAGTACGCATTTGTAAAATCAATCACTGCATGTTTCAGCAGATGTAATGAATTAGCTACAGTATAAGTTATTCAGCACCCATGTATTTGCCAACATAGGAAGGGACACATCTATTAATTGAATACAGTGCAAGTGGAAAGATTTCAGGAAGGATGCCATGGAAAAATGGTAAATATTTAGCTATAAAAAATATCTAGGGACTGTCCTTCAGGAACAGCTATGTATGTTGTATCTTAAATAAGGATCTTAGTGTCCCAGTACAAAAGCTTTTAAGTACAGGTCCTTGATTTTGCAGTTGTCACTGGACTGCTTCAGGGTAAGTATTACTAACAAGAAGAAAATTTGCTAATGCTGTTACTATCTTCTTCCCCTCCATTTTTCGGCTCCTGTAGGATGGAGAGGAACTTGAGAGACTGACCAAAGCAAACAGTGACATTGATACAGATGAAGATGCCTTCTAGCATGAGCTTGTGCAACTGAGTGCTGGGTATTCTCCAAGAGAACAGTGTTGGTATCTTTTTAAGCTATGGGATAGTCTTTTTTCTAAGTGCAACAGTTAAAACTGTTCGGATGGTTTTGTGATTCCAGAGTATTTGTACTGTGTTTTTAAGTTGTGCAAATAAAACACAGCTCCAAGATCAGAATAGGGTGTGTCCAGGTTTAGGGCTGAGGTGTCTGTTGAGAAAAAATGAGTAAAGCCCATTGGATTTCAGCAGCTGACAAGGAAAGCTAGAGAATTATCAGTTCGAACCTTATATATTAAGGGTTTTTTTCTCTTCTCACACTAGTGTAAATCAGAAGTTAATTCCAGTGCATTCAATGATAAACTGATAATAAAAGTGATATGAGAGAAAGGTTTGGCCCTAGCTTAATGATCTGGATGACATGGGAGCTGTATTATGTGTAGTAATCCAGAACACTCGGTGTCCTCAATTGTACGTTTGTCTATCATACACTAGGGTTGTATGGGGATAATAACATTTCTCACTGGTGAAAGGCCTGATCCTGTAAACCTCACATCTGTGATCCTGACTCAATTGGGAATAGTCCCATTGAATGGGCCCCTAACATTTGTAAAGCACTATAAAGACATGAAGTGTTATATAAGTGCTATGTATTCTTATTTCCAGGGCTACATGTTCATTGGTATTGTGCACCCTTCTGCAATTTGATTGATGGATGATTCCACAGCTGCAGAATGAGTTTCCTCATTTCTGCAGTTATCTGCAGGTGCTGTTGCTTCTGTGTGTCCTGTGGAACATTACACCCAATTATAAATACGTTCTGTTTGTTTGATAACGTGATTAGTGTTCCACAGTGGCAGGGAAGCTTTCCAGATATTCAGAATACAAGCTTTTAAATAAACAGAGGGTTCATATACTTCCCTTTGGGGAAGTAATTTCATTCTTACTCTACCTGGAATTGCAGTTTGCCCATCGCAGACATCAGGGATTTTCATTCTAGTTCACTATAAAAGTAGTTACCTCATATCCAAATTCACTATAAGTGTATTTCACCATATCTGTAAATACAGTGTTTTAAATTTAAAAAGATTAACTTGACCCAAAATTTAGATTTTTGTAAAAACAAACTTAAAATAAACCCAACCCTAAGAAATATTTCTGTAGTCTTAAAAAAGGAAAAAAAATCAGATGAATAGGTTCTGTTTAGACTAACATTTTTCTGCATTGTTTGCAGCCCAGATGCTACAAAACTGCATTAGCGTGTGGGATGGTCTAGGTAACACACAGTCTTGCCTCAGTGTAGGGTCTGGACTAGATGACCTGTCAAGTTCCCTTCCAGTCCTACATTTTGATAATTCTATGACCCTGACAGTGAAATTGACTAGAAACTGTTGGGTAATTTGGAAAGTCTATTATCATTGTCCGAGAGGAGAGAAACGGTGAAAAGTCTGTTCAGTTTTGAAAATAATCTTGTTTATTCCATGCAGCATGATCTGGTGGACTCAGCAACTCCCGAGTCTAATGCCTTTTCTTCCACTGCTTCAGTCAGCCACCTTGCCTCAGCCATTTCAGCTTCCTGCCTGAGTTTCCCCATTTGTAATATAGAGATAATACTCTTACCTACCTCACAGGTGTGTTCTGAGGATTAATTGTTGAATGTTTGTGCGGTACTTTGAACAGTAAAAACCTATACAAACACTTCAATGTGTTTCAATAATTTAAGCTGTTACTAAGAAGATTAGAACACTTGTGTTTTGGTTTTTAAATATAAGGCCAGATTCACTCACATGTTTCAACTGCTTTTTGACACTGGCCATACAAAGCACCTGTAAACCCAGCTTAATCATTTGAATTTGGCTCATCATTTTTTTTTTTTTTAACCTGACAGTGTCCTCTCAAACATACCATTTGGATTAGGGATGTATTCCCTATTACAGGTGCTGCTCTTGAATGTGAATAAAGAATGTGTGGTCTGACCATGGTCCAGATTCTGAGTTTACCCCATTTTAGGTCAGGGTCACTATTGCCTTGTGTAGAGTTCCTCCTTATGTATTCTGGTGTAATTGAGAGCAGAATAAGGCCTGTTGATTTCAGCAACTCACCCTTATATTGCATTGTGTGTGAGACTCTGCTGCTTTCATATGTACTGGTGCCTATGGTATATGACCGTTTTGTAAATAGGTGTTGTTTTACATGTAATTTATTATGCCTAATTGTGAAGCAAGCCTGAATAAACTAAAGTTCATTATGAAATGATTACATCATAAGTTCTTTTTGGTGTGTGATGTATTCATGGTTTCATAGAGGGGGCAGCAAACTAGAAATATAATAATCTTTTTCTCTCCGTTGCCACTAGAGCTATTAAATAAAAACAGAAACAGTGTATTCTCAATGACCATAGAACATTTGACAGTTGCAGCATGAGCGAGAGGGTGCAGTACATAATGACATTTGGTTGTTTCTGTAAGGTAAGCAGTATAATCTCTTAGCTATGTAGGGTTTCTCTACACTGGTAGCATTTTATACCCACTCTGCACTGGTATATATAATTATGCAAGATGCTGGGTAAAGTGAGTTGAAAGTGGCTGCTGGGTGATGAAATGTTGCTGGAAGAACATCTGGGGATGGGAAATGGGGTCCATATAGTTCAGATAAACTTAGAAGAAGAAATGTAGTCAAATTAGTGGGGAAAAGAAGTTATAATTTTTTCCCTTCTAGGAAGTATCTTTCATAGTGCAAACATCCACTGGATAATTCCTCACAAAACTATTTCTTAAAGGGTTATTTAATGATCCATGCTCCATTGTTAAGCTATGCCAGAATGTGCAGCTCTTTGCAGAACGTGATATTAAAACACTATATCAGGGTTCAGCAACCTTTGCATGCAGCCTGTCAGGGAAATCCGCTGGTGGGCCAGGACCGTTTGTTTACCTGCAGCATCCGCAGGTTTGACTAATCGCAGCTCCCACTGGCCGCGGTTTGCCGTTCCAGGCCAATGGGGGCTGTGGAAGCGGCGGCCAGCACATCCCTTAACACATGCTGCTTTTCACAGCCCCCAGTGGCCTGGAACGGCAAACCACGGCCAGTGGGAGCTGCGATTGGCCGAACATGTGGATGCTGCAGATAAACAAACCATCCCAGCCTGCCAGCGGATTTCCTGATGGGCCACTTGCCAAAGGTTGCCAATCCCTGCACTATGTGATTTAATTATTAACTGGTCAGGATGCTTTTATTATTGACCAATTATGTTATCAACTTGCACTAAGGTATTAACTTTATCTATCTATCTATAAAAGTTTCGTGTTTTAAATATGAATAATACTACAGTAAATGGAAACAATGAAGTCACACTACTGTGACTCTTTTGGGTAATATTGATGGCTAATTTGACTCCTGAACCACTGAGGTGTAAATATCACTGATTTGTACTATTCTTGGATGTTGAAGGAACTTAATTTTCACGGAGACTAAGCTCTGGGCCAAATTTGAGTTGACAGCATGCTATAAATACACACCCCTTCTCTTTTCTGAAGTTAGACTGACAGCCCACCCACTTCAACTTTGCTTAACACACCCCAGACTCCTGATGAGACAGGCAAAGCCACCACAATTCACCACTGGGGCTGAGTCCAGCACCACACCTGGGACCCCCAGCTCCACACTACTTCACAACTCCAAAACAGGTGCCCAGATGCACCTCTCCATTTTCAAGCTAGAAATTCAGAGCAACGCGAACAGGCTTTACAGGGAAACTGCAGCTCCCAGTACAGGCAGCTGGCTCTGGGTCCCTACATGTGCCGCTGCAGAGTTTTTCAGTAGGCTGAAGGAAATCCTGCCTTTGAACTTGTGCTCCAAAATTCACGAGGAAATGGGTTCTACAGCTTATTAATGTACACTCTCTGCCACGCTTGATCAGTTCATTGGTCCATCAAGTGTGATATCCAACCTCCAGTTGTGCCAATACCTGTCAAGTTGCACTTGGTGTTTCCCCTCCAACTGCTGCAGCAGTCAGCTCCTGAATTGCATGTCTAATTCACCTCAGTGTTAAAATGCTTGATTTTAAACAGCTAAAGCTGGGAGCAATTCAGGGTTAAGGCCCCAATGTGATGCTTTATTCCAGCCCATACTATTTAAAAAGCATTACAACCATGTGGTATGGAGAAATGGTTGCAGATTGGTAGATGGGATACAGTAATGAAGAGCCTTGAAGATGAGGATAAAGGCACTTGAGAGGCCTGCACATCTAATACGAGGTCAAAGGTGGTTTACTTGGACTCACTGATTCTATTTTTTATCTAGGTCCTTTTACGTGACCATAGCACCCTCCCATACATGAGCCATCTTGGTAAGTCCATCTATTAAACACTTTGTATGCAAAACAAGAAAGTCTTTGGAGGGTGTGAGAGACAGCAGGGCTAGGCCCTGTGGCCCCTTGCTGGAGGCCTAGTGTCCCTGCCATACCCACCCCAGGAAAGGGCAGTAGAGAGGTCCTCCAAGCTGCCTAGAGCGGCTGGTGGGAAGCAGCCAGTCGGGCCCAGCAGGCTGGTATACACAGAGGTGCAGCGCCAGAGCCAGTTCAGTTCCTTGCTAGAACTGGAGGGGAGTGGGTGGTGCTCTGGGCTGGCTGCTGGGACCCCAGCAGGACAAGGCCCTGAGACAGACTGTGTGTGACTTGGCCGGAGGGCTGAGTCAGCGAAGACCCACCACACACATGCACTCGGCCGGGGGTGCTCGCGAGAGGTGAGTGCAGCACTGTTACAGGAGGAATATGAGATTCAGAGCAGCTTTTTGGAAAGCCAGAGAAGGGGTTACAGTTGTCAAAGGTATGAAACATCAAACCACAGTTTGGGGGAGGAACCTATTACAAATGGCCAAGAACCCCTAAGCACACCCCTTAGCTAATGTCAGCGTGCAGGTTTCTGAAGGCTTCAATGGATATCTCTCAGATTGGTCATGTTAGTTTTCTTATTGCACTTATCAGAATAAGGTTTGATTCCCCCCGCCCCACACACACACACCCTTTTGATTTCAGTGGATATGCTTCCTGCCCTCTCCAGCTGTGTAATGTAGCTAATCAGCTACAGTGATCCACCTCAGCTGTGGATGAGGTGGTCCTTAGCTCTCCCTTGTCTATTACACTGGGACGTTTTGAGGCTTAATTAGGATTAAATTGGGTCCCTTGGCATGTTGCTGAGCCATCCTAGGAAAGGAATTGTGGGTCAAGGAGCCACTGTTCCTTCACTGTTTGCCCCCTCCTGTGGTGGAGAATAATTTGCGGCTAGTTTATCCCAGCAACAAGTTGCTGCCCACCACGCTGTGCTGGCTCAGCTCTTTTGGCCAGTACGTTGAGGGTGTAGAGTCAGACTCCAGATTGCTGCTCTGGGAGGGAGTAAGTAGGTGTGTAGCACCCCTTGTCTCCGCATCCTTGGACTCATGGTCTGGATTGCCCATGCAGGGCATCAGGAGGATGGCGACTTACCTCTTTCTCTTACTTCCATATTATATGGGTGTACAGTCCAGGCTACCATCTAGGAATTTAGGTCTTAATAGTTGTTAAAACATTTTGAGACGCTTGGATGAAAAGCAGTGTGCATGTAAAAGTAGTATTCTGGTTCCTCGCTTTTAAAAATGTTCCTCCTGAGGGTAGCAGTGCCCTTTCTCTAGCGTATTTTAAAGAGTCAGACACACCCACAAATTATGGTTGTAATTTATTTATTAGCCATTACTTTCTAAGTGACACTTAGATGTGAAACTTCACAACCAGACTCGTATTTTCTATACTTTTGCGGTAGCTCATTAACAGAGAGAGCGAATCCTGCCTGCTTTAACCTGTACAGAATGTAACAGGAAGACACATTTAAATGCAGTTTCCAGATCCATATTTTCATTGATGGATGATGGCCTGTTTTGGGAAGAGAAACCATTAATGCACAAAAAAACCCTTAACTATTAAAATTTCAGTTGCTTTAAGACACATTTCATTGCTTGCTATTACATGCATCTTTGCAGTATACAGTACGTGCCTGAATTTCCTGTCTTTTACAAACATGATAGCTGTCAGCCTTAGAATATTTCCAAAAACAACATATGGAACCATTAGCTTTAGATTACATTTCATTTAAAGGAGAGTGACAGCTTTTGCATAAACTTTTCCAGAGAGTTTTCCCACATGCAAAGTCTGAGCATATAAATCAGCCCAACACCTCTAGCGACTGAAGATCAAACCAGTTCAGACAGTCTCCAGAACCACACTTTTGGCCTCCCTGCCTGAGATTTCTGTTTGAAGACAAATGAGACAGAGAAAAGCCATTTCTGAACTTTATAAAGTCTGCTTAATGTAGTGGTGGCAGTATAGTCTAATGGTTAGAGGATGGAGTGGCACTCAGGAGACCTGGGTTCAATTCCCATCTCTGCTACTGACCTGTTGGGTGACCTTGGGCAAATCATGTCCCCTCCCTATGCTTTAGTTTTGCCATCTGTAAAGTGGAGATAATGATACTGACCTTTGTAAAGCACTTTGAAACCTGCTAATGAAAAGTGCTATATAAGAGCTAGGTAATATTTTTTCCAAGTTTCCCATGTGACAGTGTTAAGCTGGGCAGCTGCAAGAGAGTCATGGAAGGCAGGTATGTGAGCCCTAGAGAGAGAGGCCTTTTTTCCTATAAACTGTGAAAGAGTTACCTCAGGTCCATTAGGGGCACCTGAGACCTTGGAAAGCTCCTCCTCTGATTAGAGAGGGGAAGGAGAGACAAGCTGTTGCCGGGCTAATAGCAGCAGGGAGATAGGCTACTCCGAGGTGAGACGCTGCTCTTCTCTCTATCATAGGAAACCCCCAAGGTGGATTGCCTGTTTAGGGGAAGGACTGACACCCTGGGCTCAACTGCAGGACACCACCACCCCCCAGCAAAGAGGGCATGGGAAAGGTATTCCCCTTTTGCTTTGTGTTTGTAAATTTCTTCTTGTAAAAATTCTTTTTGTTTGCTGGAGGAACCATCCTTGGTCCTGTCTTCAGGCCTACTTTGAAAGGACTGATAAGAGAACATGGAGTGGGAGGACAAACACTCTCTAAAGTGGGGCTGATTTAACCCAGGCCCTGCCACTGCCAGAGGAGGAAGTGCAGAGTCCAGCGAGATGGAGAGGCCTTCCACATCCTAAAATCTTGGTTGAAAAATCTGTAAGAAAATTGAATGATGCTTCCATGCTTGATGTCTCTACACCAGGTCTAACCATATGGAGACATCAGGTATGTAACTGTAGAGATACACCAACCCATGTGTCTGCAACTCTCCAAGGAAGGACAGGACTTTGGGATATTAGGGCCAAATCCAACTCTTGAGGAAGTCTTTCCATTAATTTCAAGAGAGCTGGATGGGGCCCTTAGTGAGATTCTATTGAATTGGAGAGAGAAATAGATAACTTACTAATGGGGAGGGAGATGTACCTCGTCTGTGCAGCAATAGGAACATTGACTCCCACCCAGAAATGGGCATCCATTTTCATTTACACTGCAGTGAGTAAATGTGCAGCATTGTTGAGGATGGTGTGAATACCATCCTCCACAATGTTTCTCTCACAAATGACAACAGAGTGCTTTAGGAGAGCAATGGCTGAGCAGAACATTGGCGTCTGCCACATGGCCTCTAACAAATAAATTGGACAGAGAGCATTATGTCCGAAGACCATTCCAAGCTGGGTTATTTGAGGTACATCTACATGGTCCCTGGCAGTGAGCATCCCAGCTCTGATAGACAGCCTTGGACTTGCGGTAGTGCTCTAAAAATAGCTGCATAGGCAGTGCTTTGAAGTTGAGAGGTTTTTGTTTCTTTTTCTTTAAAAAAACAAAAAAAAAAACATTTGAAAGTAGTGTTTCCTTTGGTAAATTTCATCAGTATTGTGAATCCAAACACAACAGCATTGGTGATAGGAGAGAGCCATAGGAAAAATGAACCAAAATCCTAGGAATCCTGCAAACAATCAGAAACTCCAAAACATCGTTCTCGATCTACCGTGAAAGATTGCTTCATTAACAGGCATAGAAATATGAACTTAATATACCTGCATGATGGATAGCTAAGCATGTCTCAGTTTCTGCTTGTTCTCAGAGTGCCACTAAGAATGGTAGCGTTATGGTTGTTTGTGAGACTAACAACATACTTCCAAATGTTTGGGGCTATTTTTGGTTTTGGTAAAGTGAAACCTTAATTTGGGAGTTTCCAGCTTTCTAATGTTTGGGGGGGTGGGGGGGTTGAGAAAGGTACAATGTTCTCTTAAGGCTTTTTTTGGCTAACTGTGGGATAGATTATTTCAACCTTAGCTCCAGGTCAACCAAGTTTTCTGCCCAGGGGACTTGATAAGGTGAGAGGGGCTGCAAAATTCAGACCTGTTCTGGATATCAAACCCTATCCCTCAACATTTCAAGTTGTTCAGAAAGAGGAGTTAGGTTTTGTCTATTAGAAATAGGGGTCAGCACCAAAATTTAGATCCATGTTAAGAAAAATCCTAAATCTTGCAGGTATTCAGATGCAGACTTTGTTTGGACCAATCTCTATATATTGACAGCCACATACCTATCTCGACTTCAGTGCTAAACAAATAGAGTGACAGGATCAGCATACATAATTTTAAATTCTCAGGCTCTTGCCTATTTGGTTGAACTTTTCCATTTGTTTTGGCACGTTAAGTACCTTCTCCCCCACCCCAAAGCTGGGCCTTTCTGCTAACTCATGATTTACAGTGTGATTTACTGTGCATTCAGAGTCATTGCAAAAATACAAAGACACGAAAATGTTTTAAATGACTGAGAAATCTCTTTAAAATGGCATCTTTCATCTAAAGGACGTAAGTGTTAGAGAAACATCTGGTGTATCTTACCCGGCGTCTGCCTTAGGCCAAGACGATTAAGCAGCTGACCGTTTTGCGCTAAGGCAATCAGTACTTATTTTCTTAAGCTGAGCCATGCTTTCCTCTAAGACGTGCTTCAGTCTGGCTCATTATTTTTTATCATTCCTTCTTGCCTTTTTAAAAAAAAATCCCTTCCCCCTCCACTTCAGCTGCTGAATTGCTGCAGGCAGCAGCAAACTTGAAAGACAGAAGTTACAAAGTAAACAGTCTTTTTAAGATGGCTCCTTCCAGGGCCACCCTTCACCAGCAAGCCCCAATTACCATTCCCTACCTAGGGAGTGAGGCCCAGATCCTCAAAAGATATTTAGGCACCTAACTCCCATTGATTTGAACAGGATTAAGCACCTACAGACGTTTGTCTGGGTGTATGTGTCAAACTAGTCCCATGATGACTACGCCTCATGGCACTGAGGAAAGCCTGCTCCAGAAGGTGGCTGGGAATCCTGGTGCTGAGGGAAGACTGCTTCAGAAGCCAGTGTTTCACTCTTCCTGTGCTTATCAGGATGACCCAGAACTAGGTTGACCAGATAGCAAGTGTGAAAAATTGGTACAGGGGCTGGGCAGTAATAGGCACCTTTATAAGAAAAAGCCCCAAATATCAGGACTATAAAATTGGGACATCTGGTCACCCTATCCAGAACTAGCATACAAGGCTGGACTTTTTGAGATGGTTTCTAAGGAAAACACCTGGTTTTCAGTGAAGCCCTTGTTTTACTAAATTTTGTTCTCATCTGGGGAGACAAAGATTTCCAACTACTTGCTTAATGTCACACTGTGGGTTGTACTTTGGCTCCCACTTGTTTCTACCTTGTGGCTCTGACCACTGATAAGAATCCTTTTCCAGATGTGTCCCTAAGGGTGATGCGTGGGATGTGTATGACGATACCAAGTTTCTGTATAATCAGTGAGGCTAAAGGTCACCTAGATGTGCCTTGCATCATGCAGCCACTAAATCAGATACATCTTGCATGAGGTCTTCTCACTGGGATATTCCTGAATCTTGCTGTAGGGCCCTTAGGGTTAAAGGCCTGATTCAACTCAATAAAATGAGTAGATAGACTCCTTCCCATTGATTTGAATGAGAGTTGGTTTGAGCTCTCTATGAATTAATTTTTCCAAGCCCCTATATTCTAACACAGTTTCCTTGACTAGGGGTGGAGTTGGGGTGACCAGATAGCAAGTGTAAAAAATGGAGACAGGAGTGGGGGGTAATAGGTACCTATATAAGAAAAAGCCCCCAAAATCGGCACTGTCCCTATAAAATCAGGACATCTGGTCACCCTAGGTGAAGTTCATATTTTTAGACTGTATGTTACAAATCATTAGGATAGAAGATTGGTACTCAGGAGTTATTGCCTATGGCATGGTGTGACTAGTACAGTTCTCAACAAAAAATGCCAGTGAACATGCTAGTTACAGAAACCACAGCAGAAATAGAGCTAGCTGAATAAGCAGGTCCAAATTTTCATATGCATTTTTGTAAAAAATAATTGTCCTTTTTTGGGGGGTCGGGGGAGGGTGGAGAGAGAATTTGAAAGTTAGATATTTTTACAAAATTTTTTATCTATCTGGCTCCGGAGATGGATTTTCACCAAAATGTTATTAGAAATTGCTGGTTGAAAAGCAAGTAAAAATGTTTACAAATATTTTTGAGAAATTTCTTCCTTTTCTGCCAAAATTCAATTTTTTTCAACCACCTAGAATTCAAACTCTACTAGCTTAAGCAGAGCTGTAGCTAGGATGGATTTAATTGTCTCATGGAGCAAGAACCCCACCTAAAGAAATAGTGACATGCAGCAAGATTTGTCGTTCAGAGCTTTTTCTGCTGTATTGTATCAAATCCTTTAGCAACCCTTAAGGTTGCATTTTGATAAGTTATGGATGAAACTCAGCTAAGTACAACGCTGATCTGTTATAAAAGAGATGCAGTCTGCATTTCGAAAGGGTTTTTAAAAAATTATTGTAAAAGAGAGCCTGCCCCACACTTCTTTCCTAAAATCTCCTTTCTCGGGAAAGTCCTGTGGTGTGATCATCTGTGTCTGTTCATCAGCATGACAAAATTCTCACTTTCCAATAAATATGCTTTGTTTTTCTCCTTGGAAAAAATATATATAAAGTGTAACAATGTCTATTGTACAGTTTGTGTCCTGGCTACAGTATGAGGTCCGTGGCTGAAAGGGTGGGGGAAAAAAATTGTTTTTGTTTTTTGTTTAATGCAAACGAACTGCAACTGGTGATGCCCTCTGGTTACAGGGGTTAAAAAATATAAAGGAGTCTTTACTGCTTAAAAGCATCAGGGCTACTGGTTTGAAATATTTCACTGTAAAGGCTTGTGGATTTTCAAAATGACAAATATTATGTTTATTTAGGCCCTTGACTGAATACTGAAAGAAAGAGGCATGGGCATTTAGGTGGCTTGAGAAGTATTTCCATGTCTGGCCACTTGCGGCTTGAACAGCTATTAGGATGCAGGCAAGAGACAGCAGTCAAAGGTTAAATTGCTCTTTTTAGTATGGGTATCCATGATGATAACTTTCATGGTGACGGTAGTCATCTTGGTAACCTTCCTGGTATCCCTGGTGATAGCTATGGTAACCATACCCACCATACTCATCTTCTGGGCATCGCATGCCAAGTGATTGCTGAATTGCCATTTCCTGTCGCCGGAGCTGCATGGAATCGATCAAATCATACACGATCACCATGGACCACATTGGGGAAGGGTACCAGGATTTGACGTTTCCATCTTTCCCAACCAGAAGCATGGAGAAATATTCAGGGCTGATTTGGAAATAATTGCGGATGTCTTTCACCAGGTTAGCAGGGACATCTTCTCGCTCCACATTGGAGCTTCCTAGAAAAGGATAGAATGAGGAACAACGCTGGTGTTTCGGTTGCCCGGCTAAGTGATAATTTGGAAAGTATGCCCTGTGGCCTTTTCTTGCTATTTTACTGCCCTCTGTAAAAGATCCTGGTCAATGTAAGGATCTCACAACCCTCCTCAGCAGAGACTGACTTCAGGACCTCCTATTTCCAAAAACACAGGTCACTGTCATGTGAGCAGAAGAATGTATTTGTTTCGGTAGGGTTTTATCTGTTCTTCCGCTGTAGCCAACAGAGGGTGATATAATCACACACTCACACAAGTGTCTGATATTCCGTGCCATTTGGGACTGTGGTTATATACCCCAAAAGAGAGGGAGGGTGGTGAGGTTCCTCCCTTTTTTCACCTCTCCTTTGGTGGATGTACTTAATAGGGTTACGTAGCTGAAAAGCTCCCTGCCTCCAACATGTGCCGTGGTAGTGAGATCTCTAGTGCAAGGCTAAGCCCATGTGGGTCTTGTGGCACTGAAGGAAGCAAGGAATTGATGATGAAAGGAACCTTGAATGAAGCCAGAGGTCTACATGTGAGAAGTAGCTGTGACTGTGCTTTATTAGCTTCCCTTATAGAAAATTATGGTATGGACACCCCTTTGGTGGGGGAGGGGGCAAGGAGAAGAGTGCATTTGACCCACTCTATTTTGACTTCAGTGGGAGCTAAAGACATGCTGCACCCAGCCCCGTCCCTACCAATTATGGTGCTCTACACAGCCTGAGCACCCCCCTCCCAGGCAGAGGGTCTGGGCAGCGCTCAAGACCTGTGGGGCCACGGAGGCAGGAGATGTGGTGGCTGCTTTGGGGGCCCCCACAGGCCCAGAGCAGCCCGGGGGATTAGCGGGGGGCCTAGCACCAGATCAGGAAGCGGAATAACCCATGCCCAGCCTGCTCTGCTCCCCCTGCCCCAGCCATGTCACTCAGGGGAGGGGGATTGGGGGAAGGGCCCCGCCCCCTCCCCCCCACGCACTCACTGGTGGCAGGAAGCAGAGCAACACATCAGGGAGCCAATGGAGTGAAGCGGGCTGGGGCACTCTGCTTCCCGCCACCGCTGGTGAGTGCAGGCATTGGCCTGATCCCCCTGCAGCGCCAGATCCCCCTGCTAATCCCCTGGCCACGTCCATCACTGGGGGAAGGGGCTTGGGAGAAGGGGTGGGGTGGGGGCAGGAAGTGGTGAGGCAGGGGCAGAGGGAGTTGTCCTGGGCCCCACACCCCACTAAGAACGCACAGTGGGGCCAGCTGGGGGATGGGGCTGGCTGCCAGCACTGCTGCATCAAAGCACACAGCTGCATAGGGCACCATGAAATTTGGGGCAATTTGGTGCTCCAAATTTCATGGTGCCCTACACAGCTGCGTATTCTGCATATGCCTAAGGATGGCCCTGGCTGCACCTTTCAGGCTTAGGCCCATCATTTTTATTCTGGCGGCGTCTCTTAAACAGGAATGTTATGAAAGTTAGAAAATGTGCTTTAATTCTAGTCATATCTGTGCCTCTTACCACCCTTTCAAGCAAAGGTCCCAACTGCCCCTTAGAAACACATAGGCCTGTGTGTATGCCCTTCATGAGCAGTCATTAAAAGACCAGAAAACCATTTCTCACCATTGATGGGATACAGTTCTAAGACACCACCAATCTCTTCCCCGAGTCCTAGCAGCTTGAGGATAGTTATGTGGCGCAGACCTGCAAAGGAATGAGAGAGGCTTTGGGTGACACCAGATCCGTCCACTCAGTCATGGACAGATGTTATTTTAACTGTCCAGATCCATGCTTGTTTATTGGGGTCCAATCCCACCCTTCTGTGCAGGGACTGACACTGATTTCAATAGGAGTGCTGCACGTGAGCCATAGACTGAAGCAACCATTCTGATAGTCTAGTCTGACCTGCGTAACACAGGCTGTAGAATTTCCCTGAAATAATTCTGTGGCATGGTGGGCTTAATCAGCAGTTGGAATCTGGGGATAAACTAATCCATACAGGCAGTGTGAAACTTACGTTGTGAAAGCAGAGACACAGGAGCATCCAGTGTGGTTCTTCTGCGTGGGAAGGCAACCACAGAGGGGACAGGCACACTGGGGAATTGCAGAGGCCAACTCTGTGGGCATAACTTCCTTGTCCCACACAATGGGAGGTGGACTTGGAGGTGAGGGAAGTGGGGTGGATGAGGTGCACCAAGAGGGACACAGGGCAGGTGGATGCTACTGCAGTAGCAGTCATGGAGTCTCCTGGTGTGTGCATGGATGGATTCTTCAGAGGCTGAATGAAGGAGCCCTCTTGTCCCAAGCCCAGCCTTTTAAGTTGTTTCCTAAATATTCTGCTACTGTTCTTACACTTGCATAAACTAGAGTACAGAATAGCTCCTGCACATCTCTGGTCTGATATACATAACAATATCTCAGTACTTGTGTTTATTGTTTGACTCAAAGAGTCTTTTATGAGGTCCAAACAACATGTGAGTTGGAGATCTTGTATTAGTTCAACCACCCAGGAATTGAAATGCCATGGGAAGAGCAGCTCTCATGTTGTTTTGACCTCCACCATGGCTCTACTCAGTCAAAACTGCCAACAACTAAGATCTGCAGGATTTTGCTCTAAGACATTAAAAAAAAAAACTGTGAACAAAGTAAATATAATTAAAGACAAACATTAGAACCTTAGCTCACCCTGGCACAAAGCCACCAGGGCATTCGTGTTAAGGCAGGTATGCTGGGCACGTGCAATTTATTGCTCACATTTATAAATTGCTCATCATTTTCCCAAATTACGGAACATACGCTCTGTCCCTTGGCTTTAAATGGATGGATTGTGAGCAGTGTTCCCTCTAACTTTTCCCACGCATGTGCGGAATAAATTTTGTATGTGCACCAATATGGAGGTGCACATACAAAATTCATGTGGTGGGGGTGGGGCCGAGGGGTTTGGAGTGTCGGAGGGGGCTCGGGGCTGGGACAGAGAGTTGATGTGCAGGGGTGTCAGGGCTCTGGCTGGGAGTGTGGGCTCTGGGGTGGGACCAAGGATGACAGGCTGGGGCAGAGGGTAGGGGTGTGAGGGGTCTGGCTTGAGGTGTGGGCTCTGGGGTGGGCCAGAGGGCTAGGGGGCAGGCTGTGGGGTGGGTCCAGAGATGAGGGGCTCAGAGAGGGCAGGGCGCTGGGGCGCGGACAAGGGTCTCAGGGAGGGCAGTGGGGTGCGGGGAGGGCAGGGCAGTGGGGCAGGCAAGTGTGGATGGCGGGGGATGAGGGGCTCAGAGAGGGCAGGGCGCTGGGGCGCGGACAAGGGTCTCAGGGAGGGCAGTGGGGTGCGGGGAGGGCAGGGCAGTGGGGCAGGCAAGTGTGGATGGCGGGGGATGAGGGGCTCAGAGAGGGGCAAAGAGTTGGGGTGTTTGCAGGGATGCAGACTCTGGGGTGGGGCTGGGGATGAGGGGCTCAGGGCTGGGGCAGAGGTTTGGGGAGGGGCTCTGGGGTGAGGCTGGGGATGAGGAGTAGGGGCAGAGGGTTGGGGTGGGGGGGTGAGGGTTCTGGCTGGGAATGCGGGCTCTGAGATGGGGCCGGGGATGAGGGGTTTGGAGGTGCAGGAGGGTGCTTCAGGGCTATGGTGGGGAGAGATGTCTCTCTCCCAGCTCTCTCTCCCCACAGCAGCACCTGGGTTTGAGGGGAGAGGTGCCTCTCCCCGCTGCAGCAGCTCCGGGGCTGGGGCCAGGGAATAAGTGCCCCTCCTCTGGCTGTGGCAGGTCCGGGGCAGGGCTCGTTTGGGGCCGGAGAGCCCCGGCTGTGCAGGTCCGGGGCTGAGGGAGGGGTACGGCGGCTGGTCCTCGATGGGCGGGTTCCCTGAGCACCTGTGCGGTGCTAAATATGCTCCAGCGCAGCCATGCAGCTTACAGGGAACTTAGGTTGTGGAGGGCAGGGTGCATAATCTCAAGTCAAGAAGCTGTAGGATCTGGTAACTGATCAGGCAGCCTTAGAAGTGTTATGTTGATCTAATACTTGAAGGATGGTCAGAGACCATCACTAGGTGCAAAGCAAAACTATATTACTGTATCAGACCACGAGTCCACTATCCCCCACCTCCACCTCCTGCCATACCAGATCAACCCACTAGTCCATCTAATCTCATAGCCCTCTAGGGGAGTGTCCTGCCATGCTGAATCAGACCATTGGTCCATCTTAGTCTAATATCCTGCCTTTGGCAATAGAAGCATCAAAGAAGGGAAAATCACTCCTCCTAATTATTCCTGGCCAGTTGTGTAACTTTGCTCATGGGGATGAAAACTCCTTCCTGACTCATGGAGCAGTTGTTGGGGTGAGATTCACAAAGGTATTTTATGTACCGATCTTCCATTGAAATCAAGGGGAGTTAGGTCCCTAAATATATTTGTGAATCCCACTCTTCATGCCTTGATGCATGAGATTTTGTTACCTTAGTTTGCAAAAAATCTTAGGAGATCTAAAGAATAGTGATAGCTTTATTTTAAATCAGCTGAAAGAAATGAAGAGAGAAACTCACCAAATGCATGAAAAAGTCAGCATGCAGAGAATAATGCGCTTATTCATGAGATGTACAGTGGCAAACTGTTTGGAGGTAACATAATCTGTAGCCCTCAAGTGGGAAATTACTAAATGGATCAGATTAAATCAGACGTCCATTTTCTCCATTTTAGACAGAGGATTGGAATGTTGTCTTTGAGAAAAGATCATAGAGACGCACCAGGGTCCCAGTTAGTGAGGCACCTCTTTCTATACTGGGAAGAGTCCTGGAAGCTACTATTTTAAGGACCCAGAGGCAGGATGCTTGGAAATGCACAACTTGATTAAGAATATTCAACCATGGCATGAAGAAAAAAGGAGGGTCATGCCTTATTAACTCTCTGGAATTCCTTTAGGCTATCCCCAACAAAAGGAAGAGAGTTAAGTGAATAGTGGCTGTATACAGATCTTCAGAAAGTATGTGACAAAGTTCCACATCATACACTAATTTGGTGTCAAGGGAAATGGAAGCAGCTGAGGGTGTGTATTACAGTGTGAATGCGATTAAGAGAGTGACTCTGTGAGGCCTGGTCTACAGTAGGGAGGGGATCAATCTAAGTTACACAACTTCAGCTATGTTATTCACGTAGCTGAAGTTGTGTAACTTAGATTGATTTACTGTGGCGTCTTCACTACGGTGAGTTGACTGCTACCGCTCCCTCGTCGACTCTGGAGATCTGGAGTGCAGGAATTGACGGGGGAGCAGTCAGGGATCAATTTATCGTGTCTAGACTAGATGCGATAAATTGATCCCCCTGGATCGATCGCTACCTGCTGATCTGGCTGGTAATGAAGACCTGCACTAAGTAACATTGTGTGGATCCTTGTTTATTCAGGCACCACTGACATTCACTGAAACAGTTGGAGACATATGCTACAGAAGACATTCCACTACATCGCCGTTCAACAGGGAAAAAGTCTAGCCCCTGCCACTACAGCTGCACAGAAGACTCCAGACAGTGTGGAGCTATGATGCAGGGAGGAGGCTATGCACCAGAAAGCTGGGCAGTGGTGTACTTGCTCCATTTACATGGCTGGTAGGGGTAGGACAGGGAACAGACAGAGCTGAGGGAGCCCCCACTGCATGGATCCTCTAGCTCTTCCTTTCCAGTAAGGGCTATGGGCACCCTGTGGGCTCTTCATGCTAAGGAGCTTGAAGTGGCCTCCATGAAGATGCTTTGCATAGTTGGGATGAGGAAGGAAAGAACACAGCTCTCTCCATCCTTCCATGCATCTCCTTGCTTCCCATCCTGGCTCTGTACTGGGCTGATGATTGGTTCCTATAAGCACAACTTGCTTATACTATTAATTTGCTGAGCTGTGACAACAAGATGAACAAGCCCAGGGCTGTTCTATTGCTAAAATGCCCATCAGAGAGAGAGTCTAAGGGGCTTAACCCTTCCCTAGCCTAAATGAGGGATTTCAGAGGCGGTATCAGCACCCCCAATGGTATGCTTGGGTGGCAGCGGTTACTACGGTTCATGTTAGAGGTTTGTCTTCTTCCATCCCTAGCTGGGTGGATTTGGTTAAGTTTTCAGTTGGACAGACCTCCTCAGACTGTCAGGGTTTAGATCTGAGTGAAGGAATCCATCCCCAAATGGCACTCCGGAAGGATGTGGTGTGGGGAACAGGAGCGTAGTACAATCTGACCTACCAAAATTACAGGCCTGTCCACTGAGGGCAGAAAGCTGCTGGGAATAGGCCCAGTCCTCGTCGTTGGGAGCAGAGATCACCAGCAGCCTCCTCCTCCATCGAAACCTGGAAAAAGATGAGAACACAACAGAGAAGCATTGTTCTGTGCTGCCTCAAGCACCCTGTGCATTGTTTTTAATTGAGGGGTCAGTGTAGATATGGTATTTCACAACCTTCAAAGTGCTTTATGGAGCAGCCAAGGGGGCCCATTAGACACTACTTTGACTCACATGATGTGCAATGCATCTTGCTCCTAAGGGAACCACAGTGCATTATGGAAGATGTAGTCTGACCCAGGAGCCTGGCCCTTGAAGCTTCCAAACGGCAACTCCGATGAGGCACTGCAGAACCGTAAGTAGTTTAATGTCGAACTGACATGAAACAAAATGTTTCTATTCAGTTCCACAAAATGAACTGATCTCACCTGAAACAATGTTTCATTTCTTTTTTTTCCTGATGGAAAATTGAAAAATATTGGCAAATTCAAAACTTTCTGAATGAAAATTTTGATTTTTGCAGAAATCACATTTTTTTGTCAAAACATCATTTTGAAGGAAAATTCCCACCCATCTCTAGTGGGGAAGCATTTTTAAAAGGTTTGTTAGTGTTAAGTGCTGAATGTGCTCCCCTAACTTGCTTAGGGGGGGTTATAGAATTATAGAAAAACAGCTTACCTCAGCTTTCATTATTGCTCCATAGTTCATATTTGAGGGTATGTCCATACTGCAGCTGGAGGTAGGTTTGGTAAGCTAGTGTGCTAAAAATAGCAGTGGTACTGGCAGCAGCATGGGCTAGTTGCCTCAACTACAGTCTTATTGGAGACCCTAGGTACATACTTGGGTGGCTAGCCCATGACACTGCCACAGCTACATGGCTATTTTTAGTGCACTAGCATGATCAAAACTAGCATGTGTATGTCTACCCAAGCTGGAAATGACACCACCAGCTGCAAAGCAGATGTAGACTTTGAGAGCTTAGAGGAGATGTGCTACAGAACTGATACTCAGACTGCAGCTTTTAACCACAAGTGGCTCTTTAATGTGTCTCCTGCAACTTTTTGCAGCATTTGATATTAAAACACTGTGTGATTTAATTATTAACCAGTCTGTTATTAACCAGTCAGGATGCTTTTATTATATTATTAAGCCATCAACTTGCACTAAATTATTAACTTATTTGTTGTGAGAATAATAGATAAAAAACTAAATATTTCCCCCATCATTCACACTACTGTGGCTCGTTTGGCTAATGTTGATTGCTAATTTGACTCCTGATCACCGAGGTCTGCGTATCGCTGTGCTAGAGGAAGCAGGGAAAGAAGGCAAGAGATGAAGAATGAGAAACGGGATGGGCAAAGCAGCTTAAAAATAAACCCAAGTTCTCCCCCAACACTCCCTTCTCCAATTTATATTTGACTCTAGAACCATATTCAAGACATATGTTTACGAAGGTTCCCAAATGTTTGGCCAATGTTTTCATTCATTGTTTGTATTCGAATTAGAGATGGAGCCTGAGCTGCAAAGTTTGTATCCAGACCTGAGTTGTCTCAAAGTTCAGGTAGTGTTCAGATCTAGGACTTCAGTTCATCCCATTTACAGCTAGGATTCTCCATTAATTTCATAGTGTGGCACCCATCTTAATAAAGGGTTTATCTCCTCCAGTCCTGTTTGTCATGATCACCTCCCCTCAACATTCATGAATGTACAAACCACCTCCCTCTCCCATTTATGAGTACAATGTCCCTGTGGCAACTAAAGCAATTTCTTCCATGGAAAAGGAGGATGAGAGGAACGATGGTGTAGTGATTTAGCGTGCTGACTTAGGAGACATGGGTTCAGGTCCTCGCTTCACCCTAGCTTTCCTGTGTAACCTTGGGGTAAGTTATTTTAGTCTCTCTCTCTCTGCCTCAGTTCTTCATCCTGTATAATGTAGGTAATATCACTGCCCTACCTCGTGTTGGGACAGTAAATGTGATAAAGACCGTGAGATGCTCAGATAGTGGGGTCATGGGAGCCATCTATATAGCTATGAGAGAAGAGTATTGAGCGTACTCTTGGCTTCATTTTAGCAGTTGGAACAAGGAGGAGCCAGCACCACGTGACTAGCCAGCTCCCTGTGGACCAGAATCAGGTGTTCCACAGACCAGTGTTTGGGAACCTTTGCAGTAGAGGAATATAGGCCAGCGGTAACTTGAGGATCCAGGTCCAAATCTGAACACACAATATTTGGGGGTGCTGGACTTAGAGACGAAACTGAACTCCTAATTGTCATACCTATGTTCTTCCCAGTTCTGTCCAGGACTGGAAGAGGATAAAGCCTAATCTCAATTTTGCATATTCAAACATCTTGACTAAGCATCTGAATTTTGAATGCTCAGCCATCTTATATGCTCCATATCTCAAGATCTTTACCCATTGCCATCTCTAGTTGATATAATGGCACTGGAAATTGTATTGCAAACTGGGACAGAAAAATCACCATAGAATTTCTGACAATACATGTTAGCTTTCAAATTGTTCTATGCTGCTAAAAGAGCACCAACAGGTTGCAGTCATACAGTTTATATATGGATTAGAGCTGCTCCTTCTAACTGAACATTTCACTGTGAGGACCACCTGGCATTGTCCACCCAAAAAGGGTGGTGACAGGGAAAGATTTGTAACCCGTCTCAAAAACCTAAATGAAAGGTTACTTAGTATTCTAAAACAACACTTTTCTCTGTAAAAGTGCCTCCCCATCCAAAACTAATTAGGTTTAAAAGAATTCACAAAACTGCAGGGATATTTTTGTACCAGGAAATGCTCTTTTAAATGGAGGCAGATGTTGCTATAATACATAACAAGAACAACAACGGTATTTACTTTGAGCAGTATGATACAAGCCTATAAGACATCCTAAAGCTTCAGAACCTGTCAATGTCACCATCCACAGGTAACTTTGAACTAGCTGTTTTTCTTTTTGAAATTTTTGGGCTGAGTCCAAAAAGAAAGGTCTACCCTAATTTTCTGGGGAGGTTCTAAGTAGGCCAGTGCTTGTGTCACATCAAGGCCTTCTGGGACAAAAGGCAGGACTTTTGTTGGGGCAGGGAGTTGCTGTTGAGTTTTTCTTATATTAAGTAAAAAACAAGTTACATTGTTTTTTAGGCTATTGATGCCAGCTGATGAAGCAATGGCTGAGTTCCTCAGCCATACTGCATAGCAAAGAGATTCAAGCCAACTCTTGACTAGCTGGTCTGCTGATGAGGTAATGGCCCTGCTTCCCTACCCAGGGCCACCCACTTAAGTCCTCTGTAGTCTTTCCACTGCCTTTAATGGGCTTTGGATCCGTTTCCTCATGGAGCACGGTGAAGAAATCGAGGGCAGCTTCTAACCAGCTGGTCTGGTGGTTTGGCAATCAATGGCCTGACTTCTTCATTCCCGTACAACTGAAGAGAGACATTCCCGGGAGAGAGCCTTAAGCCCTGAAGAGTGCCCTGCTGGCAGGAGGAAGCCTATGTGGGAGCGCGTGGGCAGAGTGAAAGAAAGGCAAAAATCATGTCACCTTTTAAAAAAAAATCCAAAAATCTCCTTTGTGATATTTTCAAAACTTAACATGGGAAAAGCCCCATCCTAGCTATAAGTAGGGGCTTAGGATGGAAATTTTGGATTAGATTCTGCCATGGCACCTACCCATGCAGCCACATGGACCAAGGTGTAAATCAGTCTGGAATTTGGCTCATAAATAGTGAAAGCCTTTTGCAGGAGTTGTTTATTTAAGAAAAACATTCACAAATTTAATTCATAAAAAACAAGGGGGGCAGAATTGGAGCAAGGCCGGAGGGAGAGGTTCTACAGGAGATGGAAGACTAACCGCAGTTCTGATGCACAAACGTGTCTGATACACTGAGTCCCCTTTTCCCTTGGTCTTCCATCCAAGTACCAGCCTGACTCAGCCCAACCCTCTAGCTCTGCTGGAATGAATCACTCACTCAGCCTATGCTGTCATCGCCAGTGTAAATGTTTTGGGGATGGACTTTACCAAGGAACTTGTACCATGAGTCTTCAGCTGTGCAAGGATGAAGATAATAGAGAATACAGTGCTTCCCACAGTTAGTAAAGGACTGGCACCCATATACCCCCTCAACAAGGCCTTATTTCTGATAAGCAGCAGGTCTGGCATTTGGAATCTGAGAGCCTCCAGGCAGCTTTGTATTCAGACCTTCAACCTCTTTTCCCTACAACCACCCTCTACATTAGTCTGCAAGGGAGGTCAATGGTCTTAGTCTGGTCAGTGAGCTCAGACTGCCCCCCTCTCCCCCAATGGACACTCCCTACGAACATCTGTTGGTTTCAAGGGTTCCTAAAGGCAGCTCCGATTAGTGGATTCCTTCCATGCCATTCACGCAAATTAAGAATGATATTTACATAGTTTAACTGACTTCCCTGATGAGTGACAGCAGGGGATGACTCAGTTCTGGCAGTTTTATTCACAGGGAAAGGTAGTTTATGGACAAAATAAAATGAGGCCTGCTGAGGGCCAGGCCAGATTCAGTGACTGGCACGATCTAGCCACCCTTTAAAGACCCATTGATTCCCACTTCCTAGAAAACAAAAAACATCTTTGGAGACAGTTGTGTTTATAGATCCTCTATTTCTGATTTTCTCTTCCCCTGTTTTTTTTTTTTATTACTAAGGCTATTTTTAGTGAAACACAGTTTTGTGGCTTCCTTCTCTGCTAGTATACAGGCTCTTTATTGCCTAGGACAGCTGTTTCCAAAGTGTGGTTCTTCTTGGTGGTGTAGAATGAGTCATTCTGAGAGCCAAGCAGGAGGGGAATGCAGGAGTTTGGAGCAGTGGTGGATCTGGTAAAGGCTCCCTCTCTCTCTCTCTGAGGAAGTGGTTCTCAGAAATAAAAATGCTGAAGAACCAATGACTTATACATTCACCTCTCCCAGCTGCTTATTCCTTTTGGAGTCACAATCCTCAATGTCCTCTCAGTCATTTTCATAGCAATCAGGCATAAGAGTACAAACTGAGGATTTTGATGGTAGGGGAGGAATATGCAGCAGCAGCAAGTGAAATCCTGAACAACAGGAGATCTCATTTTTGTGCAGATCACCCAGTAATGGAGATGGGCCAGAGCTGCAACATTTAATTTCAGATCTGAATTTCTCCGAAGTCCAGGCACAGTTTACATTCAGGGGTTTTGCTTTGTGGGGAGAAGAGTAATACAGAATACATGAGCAAAGCTGTCTCTCTAAGCAGGTTTTTTCAGATGTTTTCCAGGAGGCATTTGCAGCTCTTTTATACTGGCTGGTGACTAACGCTGGGCAAAGAAAGGCAGAATTATTTCAGACATGATAAGAAGGATGTTAGGGAAAATGGAGTCAGTGATCTGCACTGCACGGAAGGAGTTGCAGCTGAAATAATGAGATTGTGGCATGTGGCGTCCAGTGACTGAAGTACAGAAACATTGCAATGCTATTTTAGAGCTTAACAGGTTCAAAGCAGTGCACAAACATGAGCTAACTAATCCTCCCTTGCCCCTGTAAAGCAGATTAACTTTATCTGTGGAAACAGACACAGAAAAGTGAAGTATCTTGGCCAAGACTGTGCAGTGAGCCGGTAGAAACAGAACCCAGGAGATCACATTTCCAGGGCTCTACTCTCCACAAGAGTATGCTGCAGCTGCATCAGACTTAACTGTGGTTCAATCTCATTACTTTGCTGGAAATGATCAATATTGCAAAGTCTATTAAAAAAACCTCTTTCCTTAAAAATAAAGTATGCCAGATATTTTAAATATGATTAATTATCACTAGCAGCTAGAAACAGGTCAGTGCTGAAAGTAATACCTGGATAAGAAGTTTTCCAGGGACTGTTTCTTGTCATCTTTGCAGACAATACCTTCCCTCTTCTGCTTTTCCATATCTTTGATTCGTGACTGGAAGGTGTCAACGAAATCAAATATCGACTTCATTGCAATGGGCACTTCATAATATTGCTATAAAATAAAAGGTAAAGAATAGGTCAAATTAAAAGCAAAGCCCATAAGCACATAACATGCCACTGCCAGAAGAGATAGAGAGGGTGGAAACTGTCCCTGATTTCAGAATCTGATTGTGAGGAACTGGATTATTCCTAGGATTCCAGCTTTAAATGGTTGCCTTGTAGGACAAACTTGTGTGTCAGGACACTGCATGCAGCTCACTAGAATCAGGTTACCTTGCAGTATCATGCTGTGTCCTAGAACATCATTCATATACAACGCAGCATCAGCATGTTGTGTCATTATATCCCATGGCAGCCCCAGGCTGCATTTCAGGACACCACGTGCTGCATTCAGCTCCCCTGATAGAGGTAGTTTTATGCTTGTGGTGAGTTGCCAGAGCACCATCCCAGCACAAACTCAGACCTCCCACTGGAGTTTTTCCATCTTGAAAAGATGGACTGTGCCCTCCACCCTTCCTGTTTGCTGTCAATCTCCCATGCTGTCCACCTTCTAGCTGATGAAATCCTTCTGACCCTCCAGGTAATGACAAGACCCCAAACCAGCCTCTCTCGTGCATCTCATAACAGTCCACAGCATATTTCTGCTTTCCAATGCCTTTATGTTCAAAGAGCTCAACTCCCCACCTTGACCCTCATGTCAATATCCGTCAGCACCATGAAGAAGTCATTGTAGGTCATCCCATATTCTTTCCTCAGCTCATTGATGAGGTGCTGGTCCACTAGGTCGTCATCCTCTACCACCTTCATGGGCTTCTCATTATCTTAAAAGCAAATAAACTGCTGGTAAACATGGTATCAGAGCAAACTCTCATGAGTTTCATCACGTAAGTCACACAAAAGGGGCCCAAACATCACCTGCTCTCCCTCTCGCTAGTCATAACGGGCCATGGTTTTCAAAAGGGAAGTGATTTTGGTTGCCTAATTTGTGGCACCGTAAAGCAGAATGATTTTCAGTCCCCACCTTCTGAAAATCAGGCCCCTTAAAGGTATCTTGAGCTGGACATCCAAAATTGACTGTCACTTTTGAAAATCTAGGACATGTGTAGTTTATCCTGAAGGAACTCAAAGATCTTCACAGATATTTCACAACAATGGAAATGCAGTCACTTCTGGAATGGTATGTAGTGTTTATGTAACAGCGCACGGCAACATTCCATGAAAAACAACATATCCAAATGAAACAGCACAGAGAATTTAAAACTGTAAAATACAGTTAGCACAGTTGGATTTTGGTTAGAATTCCTAAGTTAACATCCCTATTCTTGCAAAAATTGACATGGGATCTTTAATGGCCACAAGTGACCAGGACTACTGTTTTGTTTCATCCAAAAGGCAGCAGGTCCAGCCCTTTAGTGCCATGTAGGGATACTGATTTACTACTGAATGCCACCTACTGATCACACACACACACACACACACACACACACACACACACACAGTGTAGTTGGCACACTACTGAGTGCCACCTACTGATCTCTACTGCGATCACAGAAGACATTAAAAAAGGCTTGCTAAGACACAGAGACAGTATTTTCATTTTGAAAAGAAAGCATCTTTGAGTTACCCACATGCAGCCCACCCTCCCCAAAGTAAAACTAAACTAACCAAAATCTCAAACAGTTGAAAAGATTTTTAACAGGTGAAAACATTATTTTTGTTTTCCTACATCTGAATAACCAAACTGATCCTGCAGACACTTTCACATATGCACCAGAAAAATAAAAATAAAAAAATCACTGCTAAGAAGTGACCATAAGAAACCATAAGAAATTTCAGTCCATTATAAAGGGATAGCCAGGTGACTTTAAAAAGGTTTGAAATAGCAATATCATCGTCATCTCAATCTCATCCACAGTGTCAATAATGCCATTCTATAGTATTGCAGCAACGATCTAAAACACTCCACTACACAATAACATTCCTGCAGTGTTTCATATAGATTCATAAATTCTAGGACTGGAAGCGACCTCGAGAGGTCATCGAGTCCAGTCCCCTGCCCTCATGGCAGGACCAAATACTGTCTAGACTATCCCTGATAGACATTTATCTAACTTATTCTTAAATATCTTCAGAGATGGAGATTCCACAACCTCCCTGGGCAATTTATTCCAGTGTTTAACTACCCTGACAGTTAGGAACTTTTTCCTAATGTCCAACCTAAATCTCCCTTGCTGCAGTTTAAGCCCATTTCTTCTTGTTCTATCGTTAGAGGCTAAGGTGAACAAGTTTTCTCCCTCCTCCTGATGACACCCTTTTAGATACCTGAAAACTGCTATCATGTCCCCTCTCAGTCTTTCTTTTCAATTAAACAAACCCAGAATTCTTTCAGCCTTCCCTTCGTAGGTCATCTTCTCAAAGACCTTTAATCATTCTTGCTGCTTCTTTCTCTGGAACAATCTCCACTTTCTTCTTGGACATCTTTCTTGAAATGAGGTGGCCAGAAATGGAATTCACAATACTCCAGTTGAGGCCTAACAGCCGCAGAGTAGAGGGGAAGAATGACCTTCTGTGTCTTGCTCACAAACACATCCTTGTTAATGCATCCCAGAATAATGTTTGCTTTTTTTGCAACAGCATCAACATTCTGTGACTCATATTTAGCTGGGTGTGTCCACTATAACCCCTAGATCCTTTTCTGACCGTACGTCCTTCCTAGACGTCTCTCCCATTCTGTATGTGTGAAACTGATTGGTTCCTTCCTAAGTGGAGGCACTTGCATTTGCTTTAATTAACTTCATCCGGTTTAACCTCGACCATTTCTGCAATTTGTCCCAGATCATTTTTGAATTATGACTCTATCCTCCAAAGCAGTTGCAATCCCTCCCAGTTTGCGTGTCATCTGCAAACTTTAATAAGCATACTTTCTATGCCAACATCTGATCCGTTGATTGAAGATATTGAACAGAGCTGGCCAAAAAACAGACCCCTGCGGACCCCGCTTGTTATATACCTTTCCAGCCGGCTTGGGAACCATAGTAACTACTCCCTGAGTATGGATTATCCCAGCATTTATGCCCCACCCTTATAGTAAGCCCCATCTAAATTGTATTTGCCATAGTTCTATCGATAAGAATATTCAATGCACGAGACTTGTATCCAAATGCCTTAACTAATCTAGGTATACACCACGATCATCCGCTTCTCCCTTATCCACAAGGACTCGTTATCCTATCAAAAAAAAAGCCTATCAGATTGGATTGAACACGATTTGTTCTTTATAATCCATGCTGGCTATTCCCTATCACCTTACCACCTTCCAAGTGTTTGCAGATGATTTCCTTAATTACTTGCTCCATTATCTTCCCTGGCACAGAAGTTAAACTAACTGGCCTGTAGTTTCCTGGGTTTCTGTTTGTTTGTTTCTATAAAGGAAGCCACAATCACACATGAAGCACCTATTAAATGGGATTAACTCTGGCTCAGCTGTCATCTTTAAAGTGGCTATTACCACAACACAGCACCGAAAGAAAAAGGTGCATAATCCAAAGTGTTTGTAATATCCAAAAGAGATATTAAAAGGCACATGCAACAGAGGGTGAGATCATACTGTATCCCCACTATCTTTTATTGTAATTCCCTAAGAATGCAGGTGGAAACAGGAACAATACGATATATTAAATCTCACAGCACAGGAATCATATTAACATGTAGCAATAGAGAAATAAATAAATGAAAAATGACATTAAAGGAAATGTGGGGCACAATAAACTGTGAAAGAGTACAGTAATACCTGTGCTATGCTCTTCTATAGCACCTGGTACCTGAGGATCTCAAAACGCTCTGCAATCATTAATGAAGCCCCCCACCCCCACCCCAAGAGCCCCAAGATGTATATATTGCTATCCCCAATTGCACATGGAGAAACTGAGACATAGGTATTAAGTGACTTGCCTAAATCAGAAAAAGCAGTGGAAGAGCTGCAGTAGGACCCAGGAGTCCCACTCCCCTGCTCTAACCATTAGACAATAGTGAATAGGGACGAGGCAAATTGAGTTGGATAAACTAAATAAATACTGATCAGAATATTTGATCTCTGCAAACAGTTTGGTTCACTATTCATTACTTTTCTTGTTCATGCATTTCTGAACATCTCCATGCTATGGGGAATATGGATGTGGATTCAAAACTCGCTGCAGGCCCTTTGTCTCTATAACTGGATGTGCAAAAACCCTGGATCCTGTTCAGATATGGATCTGAACTTTTTGCAGCTTGGGCATGTTTCTAATAGAAACAAACAGTCTGAATGTTCCAGTGGTCACATTTTCTATTATGGATATATTTACAAACAGTATATGAAGGATTAGTACAGGATTCATATGTGCTAAACATGGTCATAGGCACAGCGGTAGAAGATGTCATTGATTACAAGCCTTGGTTATAAGCAACCTATTGAGTCCCTAGACTCTGACAATCACTTAACCATTTATTAAAACAGCTGTAAATGATATGAAGTATTTATACATGTATTCTTAAACTGTAAAGCTGGCCAGGAGTAAACTTAGGCTGGGAAGTAGAAGTAAGTTTGTAGCCATCTGATGAGTGAGTTTCTGGAACAGCCTTCCAAAAGGAACAGCAGGAGCAAGAAACCTAACATTGTAAAATGGAGCTTGATAAATTTTTGAATGGGACTATATGATGGGATTACCTGTGATAGCAGGGAACTGGACACAATGACCCAAGAGGTCCCCTCCAGTCCTATGTTCTTATAAAATAGGACTTCTGAAACATATACTAATTATTACTAATACTAATTATTAATAAAGGCAAACAACCCTGCAAAGCAAAGACAAACCATCTCAATAGAGTAGGACAAGAGAGAACAGCGAGAAATGTGACTGCAGCCCGCTCAGTGGTAGGTTACTTGACACCATATAAATATAAAACAAACATTAACCATGTGTCTATAACCTTGGTACTATTTGTTTTGTTAATATTGCAAATGTCAACACTGAGGTGACATTTTAGGGCTTCTCTTCAGGGGAGCCCAGAGAAGACAAACTATTTGACAACACTCCTCTTCACAACTGATATAGCTTAAGGCAGAGAGTAAGACTAGACGTTAAAGGCAGGAGCAGGAGACAGAACTAGACATTTTTGCAAACCGGGAAAAGATTATTAGCCAGAGAACCCAGGGGTCCATTTCAAGACCACTGTATTATTCACCACCTGCCCTCAACTTCCACGGCCAGAGATGGTCTCTAGCAGCAGGACCGGCATCATTCTGCTGTGCAAAGATAGGGCAGGATTGAGAGGGGCCACGCGATCTACTGCCACATGGAAGCTGCTCTCTTTCCACCTTTTTTGGAGGGGTCACAGCAGGAATGTAAAAACCCTGGCACCCTCACGGCTTCAGTAGCAGCCACAGAGCAGTTCTGCCACTGGGGAGAATTATTATTTTCCTCCCTCCCTCACATACATCTCCACAGTGCCCAGCCCAGCTACTTAGGGGCTTGGGGAGAGGATTTAGATGAGGTTACAGCGAGGTTGAGTTGCTTGGCTGAGCAGTACAGTGGCCCAATGCATTAAGTATTGGCTATGAACCTAAGCAATGTGGATTGTAGCGCTGGGTCCAATGCTTAGTTTGTTAACATGAGGTCCTGGCATTTGGAGTGAAGATGGTCTGTGCAGCCCATGCATATGTGGCTAATTTAGCTACTTGGAATAGGATTTTCAAAATCACTCAGCACTGACCTAACTCTGCTCCTAGGGAAGTTTCGTGGGATACAATAGGAGCAGAACTAGTCAGTGCTTTTGAAACCAATCTGCTACTGAATGTGTATATCTTTTCAGATATGCATTGAATGAGGCCAGCTCTGCAGGAGACTTTACGAGTTCAGTCAGTAGTGCTCACTAGTGTCTGGTGAGAGATTTAAATCTATGTTTTCCTTTAGATCCATAGATTTTAAGGCCAGAAGAGACTATTATGATCATCTAATCCAACCTTCCGCACGACACAGGCCAGAGATCCTCACCCATTGATGCCTGCATCAAGCCCATATCTTGTGGTTGAGCTAGAGCATGTCCTTAGGCTGGAAATTTCAGGAGAAGAGATTCTTGCATGAGATTATTATATTATTATCATTTAGTTTTTGTATTACAGTAGTGAAGGAATGCCCCATCCAAGACTGGGACACCACTGTGCTGGATACTAGTGCATCTGGTCAGGCTATAAATATTGCCAGCACAGCTCTCCTTGGGAGATATTGCTGCTTCTAGTCCTGACAAGAAGCCAGACAGGACCAAATAAAAAACAAAAAAGGGAAAAAAAGAAAAATAAATTCCTATTTTCTGAACTGTGACAAAGTTCCTCCTGTACCTTGGTGGATCCTGCGCTTATTGGCAGATTTGTTCACCTCAGTGATCTTCCCCTCTTGTGGAACCCACAATCTGGGTCAGCTCCTCCTGTGTCTGATCAGGAGTTGGGAGGTTTGGGGGGAACCCAGGCCTGCCCTCTACTCCGGGTTCCAGCCCAGGGCCCTGTGGATCGCAGCTGTCTATAGTCGCTCCTGTACAGCTGCATGAAGCTACAAACCCTCCTGGGCCCTTCCCAAATGGCCTCCATCCAAACACCTTCTTTATCCCACCCACCAGGACCTTCCCTCCTGGTGTCTGATAATGTTTGTCCTCCTCAATCCCCAGCTGTAAACTCCTCTCACTCTCAGCTTCCTTGCCCTTCTTGCTTCCCAGCTCCTGCACAACAGGCTCCTTTTTTTTTCCTGGCTCCTCTCTTTGCCTGACTGGAGTGAGCTCCTTTTTAAAACCCCAGGTGCCCTGATTAGCCCTGCCTTGATTGGGCTTGCAGATGTTCAATTAAAGTAGGCTATCTCTACTGGCTCTAGAAAGATCTTAATTGGCTTCCAGGTGCATTGATTAACCTGGAGCAATTGCCAATTTGGTTTAAGCCATGGTCCTAGGGGATTTGTTTAGCCTGGGGCTAACGTACCTGTTTCTCAGTACTTTACTATGCCATCTGGCCTTGCCCCATCACAAGAACAGTATAAAAGCTTCAGGCTTTGGCAGCCAAGTTCCAGGTGGGCTCTTATTTAACCAAGTTTGTTTTCCTCTGTCACTAGCTGTGACGAACCTAGCAACAAGCCAGTAAGTGAACACTTCAATCTTCCTGACTTTATAACAGATTTAAAAGTAACTATTCTTGAACAAAAAAACTCCAAAAACAGACTTCAAAGAGAAACTGCAGAACTAAAATTCATTTGCAAATTTAACACCATTAATTTGGGCTTCAATAGGTGCTGGTAGTGGCTGGCTCATTACAAAAGCAGCTTTGCCTCTCCTGGAATTGACACCTCCTCATCTATTATTGGAAGTGGACTACAGCCACCCTGATTGAATTGGTCCTGCCAGCACTGGTTCTCCACTTGTGAGGTAATTCCCTTCTCTTCATGTGTCATTATACAATACCTGCATCTGTAACTTTCACTCCATGCATCCGAAGAAGTGGGTTTTTTTACCTACGAAAGTTTATGCCCAAATAAATCTGTTAGTCTTTAAGGTGCCACCAGACTTCTTATTTTTGTGGATACAGACTAACACGGCTACCCGCTGATCCTTGACACCCTGTAATCCTTCTGTGTTTCATCACCTAATTTCTTTCTTCTATCTGAGCATTCCACTCTCATACACTTGCATGGTTTCTGGAACTTTGCTGGCTTTGGGTTAAACCTGGAACAGGCTGAAGGAGTATGGCGTATGTCAGAGTGCATTTCTGTTTTATTAGCCAGATTGCAACTAGATATAATCCTTATCAGGGCATTGACATGTGTATGGGCCTAACTCTGCATGACGTGATCTTGAGTAAACTTAGACTTACTTAGAAAGAGCTTTCCCTGCTCCAGGTGTGCTATAGAGACACAGAAATGCTCTCTAGACTCTGCTTTCAGGGCTCCACTCAAAGGGCTGGTGATTCCTATTATGTTTGATGGAATAAATGGGCCCAGGGAGTCACACCCCTCACAGACACAGGGACCTAGATCCTCTGCTGAGGCAGCAGGGTGGTAGTAGGCATTCCGTCACAACTTCCTGAACCTCAGACCAGCTGTCTGCCAGCCCTGAAATGCCATGAAGGAGCTGAGCTCATGAGATTTCCAGCCAGACTCCCTTACCCAAGAAGTTTGGAGAAACAGCTAAACTTCCAAAGGAAACTGGGTTTGATGTGGCAGAGCTATGAGAAAGAGCAATAGTTTCTATACAACCTCTTCAAAAGCTGCAATCCAGCGAAGCACATAAACCCATGTGTAACTTTAAGCATAGAGCAACCCTGTGCTATAGTGGGGCCAGATTGCGCTGAAATGACATACTGGCACTTTTGCCACATGGGGGACACCATTTTGTTCTCAAATGGCATCCTACACACAGCATGACCTCACATGTGCTGTGCGTCCGAGGTCAGGGCCTATACGGGATACCATTTTGTAGAGCAAAATGGCATCCTCTGCACAGTGTGACCTTGTATGCTCTGTGTGTCCGAGGCCATGCTGGCAGGGGTGTTCCCATGCTTGGGGCATTCTGATAGTACCAGTACTTGCTCATTCAGGACTACACCCCTGGAGTAGCCCTACTTGACATCAATGGGACTATTCACATATTTAAAGTTACACATAAGCTTAAGTGTTTTGCTGGACTGGGTACTAAGGACCTGGTCCAAAACCCACTGAAGTCAACAGAAAAACTCCCAGAGTTCAGTGGGCTTTGCATCAGGACCTGAACTTGTACACTTAGATTTGCAAAGCTGCCTAAGGGAATTGGATACCAAGCTCTCATTTGGTGCTTCGAAGATGCCCCCCTTGAAGAAGGCAGCAGAGGGTGTGTGTAGCTGGTTTAGCTACTTAGTGGAATATGCATGGGCTGAACAAAGTATTTAGAAGAACCCTGGGTTCATTCACTGACAGTTGGGGTGGTGCATAATACCATGAGCTGAACAACTTTACACCAGCCACCGACAGTAGCCAGGCTGGTTGTACATTGCTTTATGAGTAAAGAAAGCACATTTGCTTGAGCCCCTTCTAAGCGAATGAAAAGGCTCCAGATATCCAAAAGAATATCCGCACCACAATAAGTAAACTAAAGCTGCGCTCAGCACCAGATTCAAACTTCCTTCCCCAAATTTTTGCACTGTTTGGTTGGGGTCCATATCTAGGCAAAACATGTTTAACAGAGCAGGGGAAATACTGAAAAGCACACCCTTACAATGACCATGCCTGAGAACACTCATTCTGTGGGCATGCTAAAAATCAGACATTTGCTAGAGAGGAGAGAGCTGATTCAGAGAAGGGAAGGAACTCTGACACAATAGCTGTCTAATAAGATTTCCTGTCTGTCCTGGTTTTAACCTATATGTATGAGGAGAGCATTTTGCATGGCATTTTGGAAGGGTGCTTCCAAATCTGTTCCAACCAAACCAAGTGCTAAGAGAGGAGAAAATGTAACATTCAGCAACAGGAAGGGAACCATTTGGAACTTCAGAATGGGAATTGGGTTGGTCTGAGTTGTGAGTAACTTTTTATTTAATTGAAACCAGTTTCTCCCTCCGTTGTGAAATGACTCCTGTTTGTGACACTGGCCAATTTATTGTGGCAGTTCTTACAGCCTAATAGGCTGTAGCCAGCCACTTGCTGCTGATGGTCTGCAAAACAAATCCAGTGATATCACGGACATGTAACTATTCAGTTACCCAAAGAGATGGATACATGAGATGTCTACAGGCCTGAACCAAATGATCATCCTGCCCTCCCCTGGTCACACTTTTCTGCTTTCTACTCTTTCGCTGGCATTAGAAACTACCACACATTTCACCTCACAGTGCTGGAAACCTAAACATGGGAAATACCAGAGACAGCTATGTAAATACAAAGTGCGGGCAGTAGGCGGAGGGAAGTTGCCACAACAAAGGATTTCTCTTAGACTTTAACCCCAGCTGGGTTTCTCCCTTCCTTCTACCATGTTCGGCCCACCTTAAAAAAAGAGACAGGAGAGAAATAAATATGTAAAAAAATGAACCTAGTTGAAAGTGGTCAATCTTCATGCTGCTGTTGTTCATGGTGCCGAAAATTGTGATGACTGAGATTTTCCTTGTGGCCATCTTGCAGAAACTCTCCAGGTATTCGTCTCGCTGTTGCACGTACATGGTGTTGTCGGCCTTAGGGGTCGTGATCAGCTAGGGGATGGCAGAGACGAAGAGTTGATTAGTTTTGGAACAAAGCCATAGTGAGCCCCTATGTCAGAGGAGCAGCTCTCCAAAGCAGAAGAGTATCTTAGTGCTTGCCCCTTGAGTTTTCTTTTCCACACAATAGCCAGCAGCTCAGGAACTTACATTTATTTGTTTACAGATATGTAAGCAGAGTCAGGATGAGCTGTACCCTGACATCTGGTGGTGAAGTATGGGAAGTGTGGAAAGAATGTCTGGAATGCAAAATCTCAAATATTTGCATAGGCACGCCTAACCCATCCCAGACTGCCGAGCTGTGGGTGCTTTGTGACAGAAATGACTCAACCTCAGTTGGGTGGTACTTGCTAGACAAGGGACATGGGTTCCAAAACCCTGTGAAGAGAGAGAGGTTGGGGACAGGTATTTGTGCCTGGTGGTGCAGGCTCCTTGTGGAGCTAGAAGCACCAGTTGCACCCCCTCCTCTCTCCACTGTGGAATGTCAGAGTTGATTTTTTATTCCCTTAAGACTCTAGATACAGGTTGCTGAGCTGAACTCACTTTGGGCTAATGGTGCACTAGCACTGGGGCTCCCCTACTAAGAGCTGAAATCACAAAAGAGCTGAAATTACTGAGCTGGGAGCACTGAGTACTGTGCTAACTAGTGGGGGAGCCTGAAGCTATACTGTGGAACAGAGCAGCTGGCGGAGTGGAGCAGTTTATGGGGATGGCTGGAGCGGACCACAGGACAGCTGGTGGAGTGGAGCGGCTGGCAGAGCGGAGTAGCTGTGGGGCGTGTGGAGCAGCCCACAGAGCGAGCGGAGCCGAGCAGTTTGCTGGGACAACTGGAGCAGCTCACGAGGCAGCTGGTGGAGCGGAGCAGTTTGTGAGGACGGCCGGAGGAGCAGAGTGGAGCGGCTGGTAAGGCGGAGCAGTTCGTGGAGAAGGCGGAAGCAGAACCCACGGAGAGGCAGGGCAGTTGGCCCTGGACCACGTAAGGTGCCCCTTTCACCCAGGTTGGGGGGAGGGACCTCTACAGATAGACTCTTGAATTCTGGGGTGGCATTGACCAGAGACTTTTGGGTTGTTGGACTTTGGAGTGATTGGACTTAAGACCCTAAGGGGGAAAGGACATTGCCAAATGTACTTGGGGGGGTGGTTATGGTTTGTGTTATAACTCTGTTTGTGGTGTTTCTCCAATGGGATGCCACATTGATTCCTTCCTTTATTAAAAAGATTTCGCTACACTCAGACTCCGTGCTTGCGAGAGGGGAAGTATTGCCTCCTAGAGGCGCCCAGGAGGGTATGGTATGTAAGTGTCCCAGGTCACTGGGTGGGGGCTCGAGCCGGTTATGCCTTGTGTTATTGAAACGGAACCCCTGGATACTGAACCTGGCCCTTGTTGCTGCCAACTCAGAGGGGCAGAAGGGTTACAGATAGATTGTGTCTTTAGGCTAAGCCCTGAGCAAAAGGTGATAGGTCAGCTAGAGGAATAGCCCCAGAGACAGCCCTCCAAGACACAGTCGCTGTGGTGCTCCCCTGTTGTGCTGGTAGGAGAAGAGTAAGTTGCTACAGACTTTACCAGGAACAACATACTCCTCTCTTACATCTTTGCCTTTCTGAATCCAGTCAGTTTTCCAGCTCAACCCATCAAGGCGGGAGTAGGTAGGCCGACCCACCCTCACATCCATTTTTTTATAGAGGCAGGAACACTGGGTACATAGCCTCAGATCATCAAAGGTATTGAGGTGCCTAGTTCCCACTGATTTCAATGGGAGTTATGTGCCTAAATACCTTTGAGGATCTGAGCCAGGGGTCGGCAACCTTTGGCACGCGGCCTATCAGGGTAATCCACTGATGGGCGGCGAGACATTTTATTTTCATTGACCGTCCGCAGGCACGCCCCCTTGCACCTTCGAGTGGCTGCGGTTCACCATTCCCAGCCAAAGGGAGCTGTGGGAAGCAGCGTGAGCTCCAGGGACATGCTGGCTGCCACTTGGCGCAGCTCCCATTGGCCGGGAACGGCAAACCATGGCCACTGGGAGCTGCGAGGGGCTGTGCCTGTGAACAGTCAATGTAAACAAAATGTCTTGCAGCCTGCCAACAGATTACCCTGATGGGCCACATGCCGAAGGTTGCCAACTGCCGATGTAAGCCACAGCCCTTTCTTTTTCCTCTGTGCCCATAATCCAGACGTATCTAATGTGGTCCCTCTAGTCACTTGCATGGTTGCATTAGATCCGGGCACCACCTACCTCATATTTAGCCAAAAATACTTGGAAATTCCCACGTGTAGGCCTTATTTAATTTGTTGAGCGAGGAGGGAGGGGAAAGATATGTAAAGTGGTGGGGGGTGGGGCAGGAGGAAATTATTACAGTAGAATAAAAAAATCTTAGGTTCACACCAATGCCTCCTCAAGTGTTTTCCAAAAGATACAGGTGTGGGAGGTGAGCTGTTTAACTACACAGCAACACCACACAACAGTTTAGGATGGGAAGTGGAGGAGAATCCTGCATCCACTTGAAACAGAATAGTTCTAACTAGAGCTAGACTGTCCAAAATCCCCAGATCCCAACTCCGCTGAACATTGGGGGAGTTGAAATCTGGAGCCAAATTTTGTGGTTTAGGCTTATCACAAGACATAATAGTGTCTTAACTGTGTAAGGCTTTCTGGGATACTTTTTATGAAACATGCTTTATAAATACAGTTTATCAGTACGTTCAGTTACAAGGACGAGCTATAGGGCTATAGGGCCTGAGTCTCGTTTATACCGAGGCTCCTTTACATCACCCTGGTGATAAAAAAGTGCTTTAGTGAAATGAGAATCAGGCCCATAGAGGTTATATGAACACAAGACGATTTGATTACTAATCTATAGCACAAGTCATGTTACTTTAAAGTTGCAGTAAAATGCTTACAAAGAAGTATTTTAAATATTGTTTGAGAACTCAAATAAGTACCAGAAAATGAGCCAGGTTCTGCACCCAGTTTCATAGCCAGTGTGTGGATCTGAATGCAAAATTTGGCCTAGTGTAAATGTATGGTATAAGTGAGCAACGAATATGTCTCACTCTGGCAAATCTTGTCAGATAAAGTGGGAAGCATTTCAGAGGCAAAGCAAACCTCAAATCATAGCTTTAAAATAGCCTGGCATTCTCTGCAAAACAAACAGGGATTTACTTATTGGTTTAATTTTAGGTTGCATTATAACTGCTACTTGCCTATGTCCTCTGTGTGTGTGAATGAAATGCTACATACAGACCCTCAGTCTCCACTTCATCACCACAGAATAATATACAAAAACCAAACTCCCTCAGGCAAAACTTTCTGACCACAGATCTGAACCAGGGTGGGGTTTCAAAATCCAGATCAAGATGTGGATACAGATATTACAGCAGTACCCTATATCTATTAAGGGATGAACCAAAGCCCTTGCTCTGAACACCCTACAAACTTTTGGACGTATGAAATTCAGATCAGAATCTGCAATTTGAGCCCAGCTCTCTGTTTAGCCAGTTGTAGCACCTAACCCGCCCCTATGAAGTGGATGGTTGAACCACCGTAAGCAGCAATTTTCTCTCAAACTTCACGTTTGGGGGGAGGATTGAGACAGGATCTTTTGGAGCCAGGCCCTGTCATCCGAGTGGCCCAAAGGGAACAGTGTAGCAGAGCAGTGGAAAACAGCACAGGCAGAGCTGATACTAGAGGGGCCTGAGCTGATCCTTCTGGTAGGAAGATCAAGGATTCTGGAATGTGAGAGAACTGTACATCTGGGGCAACTAACTGGGAGAATTGGACCCGAGAGGAAGAGATAGCTGAGCTGGATAGAAAAGTCTGCTTGGGGAAAAGGGTACAAGAGAACGGGTGCAAAGAAAGGTGGTTTTTATTTTAAGGGGCCTGAAATGTCAGTAGATCCAGATTTCAGTTACCTTTAATTTACCTTATGCATGTGTCACATAAAACAAAGGCAGAGCCATGTGCTGTATCTCCAACATCACCTCCATTAATGACTACTGCATAATGAATCTAGCTTCCAGAAGGAGGAGACTACTGGTAGTATCGGACTGTGACAAATTCTAATGCAGCTTGGTACAGTGTTTGCCTGCAGCCTGTTCCGGCCCGACTACCCGAGACTGGACGACTCATTTCATTTCTGAGCTCCAGCTGAGGAGTGATCTGATATCAGGAGATTCAAATTTCAGACTGAGTGATGAGTCACCATGGTCCTTGGTGAGGAAAGCAGTGGCTGTCTAGCTTCTGTGATTTCTGTTCTGTACTCATCACTTTTTTTGGCCTGATGTGACACTAATTTTTGGAAGCCACAATGTTCAGAACTAAAGCAAGGTTTCAAAGACCCTAAACTTCAGGGCAGTTCTGATCTGCGGTCTTGGTTTGGCAAGTCTTAAGACCAGGGTCATTTGCAAAATTCAGATTCCCCGGGGTCAGGTTTTTTCAAACAAATGGCCTCCTCCCTGTTTCCAAAATTCAATGCTTTTCAAATCTGCTGTTTTGGTTTGGATCTCTCTCTCTCCCTAGCGCAGTTGTTCTCAAACTAGGGCCATCACTTGTTCAGGGAAAGCCTTGGTGGGCCGGGCCAGTTTGTTTCCGTGCCGCGTCCACAGATTTGGCTGATCGCGTCTCCCACTGGCTGTGGTTCGCCACTCAAGGTCAATGGGGGCTGCAGGAAGTGGCGCGGGCTAAGGGACATACTGGCCGCCCTTCCCGCAGCCCCCATTGGCCTGGAGCGGTGAACTGCAGCCAGTGGGAGCCGTGTTCGGCCGAACCTGTGGATGCAGCAGGTAGACAAACTGTCTCAGCCCACCAGGGGCTTTCCCTGAACAAGCCGCAGCCCTAGTTTGAGAACCACTGCTCTAGCGCATTTATTCCTGTTAGCCCTGCAGAGCTAATACAACTAGGGGAGAGAAAGTTGGATTCTGTGCTGTCTCATGCATCATCAGCGGAACTATCAACTGAACTCCCATGGCAGAATCTTTGTTACAGGCGATAGTATAAGGAGCAGGAAGAGCCTGGCTGGATTTTTGGAGCCCTGGTGCTGTTGGTGACACTGGCCACTGGAAAATCCTTGTAAACTGAGCTAACCTGTGAGACTTAATGAGGAGCTCCCACAATGCTATTTTTCAAAGAGCTACTTTTCAAAATGAACCTTTAAAGCGAATGCTGCCTACCAAAGAAATCATTTGAACTGGGGCTAAATTGTTCCCTTCACAGGTGAAATGTTTTTAGATACATACAATGGAAAAACATACAATATTATTAAACCCTGGGAGAAGCAGCTCCAGGCTGTGCTCAGTTTCTAAGCCTTGGAACCTCACCTGAAGAGCCTGTTGTAATTAAACTAGCATAGGGTGGGCTCGCCAGAGAAAACTGAATGCCCAATTCCCATCAGAAATTAATGGCATCTTTGAAAATTCTATCTTCAGCCTGTATACGCGCAGGCATGTGTGCGCATATACATGCTCACACATGCCCATAAGCAGTGCCCAACCACTTGACCTGTTTCCAGAGGTTGGACACTAGCATTACTATGAAACAGATGTCAGTTGGCAGAGCATGCTGGGAACTGGAATGTAGAGGGTAGTGGTAACACCAGCAAGCATCCCAATTTGATTGATGGACAAAACCCACATTGCAACCTCATTTCATTAATCATCCCAGATAAAGAGCCCATCACCGTACAGAGCCAAAACAATGATGGCTGTTTGGTAGCCCCATGCAAAGCGAATGAGAAGGCTCCGGTCCAACTCCTCGCAGACAGCTGTCCACCATATCAAAGATGCCAACATGATTGGTGCCCTTTATTGGCTGTTGCAGCAGAAGGTCAAGGAATGAATGCGCCATGGATGATGAATTCCCCTTTCGCCCCGAGAGAAAGTCCCACCAATGCAAGGTTAAGAACAGGCACAGTGCAGAGGGCCGTGATGCAAGCTTCCCCACTGGAGGCCTTCATCTCCAAAACTGTCAGACTGCTACCTTTCACCACCATTGTAAAAAACAATGTTAAAAAAAATAACCCCGCCCCAGATTTCCCATTCACTACAGTCTCACTAGGGGGAAGAATTATTTTAATGTGTGAGGTGATAATGCTCAGGAACATGCTACTTACAATGAGTCGCCGTTTGCCTTCAAAAAAATCCAGGAGGTTTGTCACCGATTTCCTGGAGGGCTGAACGAAAGGCTTTGTGTTTGGCTTCAGGTGGCCCTCGTTCTCAGTCCTGCTTCCCTTCTTGTTCTTCTTGCTGCGGTCTTTGTCCTGCTTGTTCTTCTTCTCAGCTTTGTCCTTCTTGGCCTGCTTCTCGCTCTTCTGCAGCTTGTCGGGTCTCTCCTTCTTCTTCTTCTTCTCAGGCTTGTCTGGTCGGTCGTGCTTCTTTGTCTCTTTCCCTTTCTTTGGTGGGACATTCCCTGCTGTGATCTCCTGCTCCAAGTGGGGAACAGCAGGCCTGCTCGGGTCATATTTATCCTCGTATTCATTGCTCAGGATCTTTTCCTGAGTTCTCTTTTTGGGTGGCTTGGCTTTGGCTGGTTTGTGTTGGCCTGGTGTGACACTGGGATCCCGGTGTATATAGTCCTTCCGGTCTGTACGGTTGTCTCTAAATCTACCTGCGTTTGCCCTTGTGTAGTGCTCTGGGGCAGCCGGGGGAGCCTCTGTGTAGCTGTTGTAGCTGGCAACTTTGCCAGGTCTCCGGGTGGCTACTGGGTGTCTCTCCGAGTGACCATGCTGCCTGTCTCTGCGGTTCTCATTCCACACAGGGGAGTAGAAATCATCAGTGGCTGTTCCCCGTGGGGAAGTTGCCTCAGGTGCTGTGGGCAGCCTATCATAGTTTGAAGTGGTGTGTGACTTTGGGGTCCAAGTTCTCGGAGTGGTTGGAAGGGATGTGACTGTGGTGATAGGTCTGCTTGGCATCATCACTGTGCGGGTGGTTGCCTGGGTAGTGGTGGTTGTGGGAGGGAGGGTGATGGCCCTTGTTGTAGGGGGAGGAGGAGCCACTATGGTTGTGATTAGTTTCCTCACTGTTTTGCTCCTTGTTGGCTGAGCATTGCTTCTCCTTGGCTCCTCCTTCCTTACCGACAGCTGGACTTGTCCACCACTTGATGTAGGTCTGGTGCTGCCACCATTGTTACTTTCCTCCACCACTTGCCCCTCCACTCCGGCAGCTTTGCATTTCTGGATGAAGCCCTTCTGCCTCATCTTCTCAATTTTCCTGATGGGGCTCTGGTCGATGACTTCGTACATGGCCTCTAGCCTTACGGGGTAAGGATACCTTTCCTCCACCTGTAGGGTCTTCTTGAGCAGCACCATGCCAAATTTCCCCTTCTCCAGTTTCAGAAAGCTCATGAGCTTAGGGATGAGGCTGGGATCTAGAGGTTGCTCCAGGATTTTCCCTTCACTGGTTATCCTCCTGACTTTCCCCCCTTCCTCCCCTTCCTCATGGAACAACACAATCTGCTGGATGTGCCTCTCGGCCAGTTCGCAGTAGACATCGCTTTTAAGCAGGCTCATCATGAGCCGGTAGTAGCCTTCAGAGGCATGAGGGGCAGAGATGACCCAGACTCTGTTCTTGCCAGCAAAGCTGGCCAGGACATTGGGAGAACTGGACCCTGAAGGGAAACGTACAATCCGTGACCGAGACATGGCAGACTTCCCCTCGTCCTTGATCATCTGAGGCTGGGGATGTTTGGCCACAGTGGTGTGTCTCTGTGTCTGCCTTACTCTGGCCTTGACGTTCCTGGCCTGGGCTGGCACTTCATCTCGCAGGAGGTCAGATGGTACATTTTTTGATGCCGGAGTATCCCTCTTGGCAACAGGACGTTGGAGATTCCCCAGTGAAGGATTCCAACTCCTCTGGGATGCCTCCGACCTTCTCAGGAAGGAGAGCGATCCATTACTAGCCCTGTGAGAGAAAGGCAAGTAACTAATTCCATGGCTCCCTCTTTCTGCTAGCCTCACGGTCTTCTCAGAGTCACACACTAGCCACGTTGCCCACAGCATGGCTAAACTCAGAATGAGTGTCCAGTTCATTGTGCAATCCACTTAAAAAGAAATGAGGAGAAAAGTTAAATGTTAACAGTAGAATTTTAGATATAGACATAGACAGGTATATCTTGCACTTTCTTAATGACCAGACAACAACACATAGATTGGGAAGTTTCAGTTATATAAAGTACTAAATACAACTTAGTCCTGTCATGGTATTTCTATAAAAAACTTTGGAGGCTAGTTCTAGAAAAGCACAGAGTAGATTAATTTAGGCAAAAAATGAGATAATCAGTCTATAACATGAATCTATTTATCTATCTATCCAAATAAGTAAAAAAATACAATAATTATGTTTACATCACACACACACACACGGTAAGCCAAGAGTTTGTATTTAACTTAAAACTTACCCTCTCAAGAAATTTTCTGTTCAGGATACGTGTATCCCAGCCCTTTCTTTAGAGGGAGAGCAATGCCATGGAGTTTTGCTGCAGCTAACTGGTTTTTATGTAACAAAACAGACTCCAGAGAATGTCCGGTTCACTGTGGAGCTTTTACTTTTTTGTTTTTCTTCACCTTCTTGACAAGTGGGATGAGGCAAAAGGGAATTTCATTTGTGATCTCTGCTGCTCCATTTACCTGCAGGTCTGTCTTGTTTCTGTATCAGTCACACACACAGAGACACACATTTCACCTAATAAAAGTGAACTCTCAGCTGTTTCTGAATCTCTCTCTTTTAAAGTTCCATGATCCTTCTAATCACTCCTTTCCTCCTCACTCTAGTTTAGCTCCTTTGTTTCCAGAGAGGAAAAGCCCTGGGATTAATACATTTTCCGGGCTGAAGCAAAACACAGGAATGCAATGTTGAGAAAAGAAGCCCCCTTTAGCTTGCTCTTTCTCTCCTCACTTTTTTTCCCAATCTTTTCTTTTTCTTCTTTCTTTTTGCTAGATGTGATCCCAGAAATGTCAGGATAACCTCAGCCCTGTTCTAAACCAAACTCAAACAGCAGCCGCCACTGGAAATGAGGTAAACTTCACTAAGAATTTAACAGATCAGCAGAACACCGCCTCCTTCCCACTTCAAGTCACTGAGGGAGGGCGGAGGAAATTTCTTAGGGGGTTGAAACGTTTCACATCATCATCATAAATCACTTTAGAAAAGGATGACTGCGACCTTAACTCTTTAAGCACCTTAAGCTCTCATACTGGCTTGACCTCCCTCCCCAGCCCTCCCTTCCTTGTCTTCTTTTCTCATTCCACTAAACTGACACCATCAAGTAAAAAATCACATGCTTAAGAAACTCATTTCCTTACCTGTGTTAATAACAGCACATTAGATAGTTAAAAGCTGAGAGTTTTTTTTTTTAACCTGATTTCTCTCCCCCCCACCATTTTCACTGTTTGTTGACTTTCTATATTTCAATCCCAGAAATAAAAAGAGACCAGTCAATTTCACCTTAGTTTCTAGTCAATTTCTCTTTCATATTCTCATACACAACTGCTGTAGTATTTAATTTGCAAACAACCAAAGGGTCAGTTGATTTTTAAAAACTGGATCAAAAAATTTAAATACATATTTATATTAATTTTTGATTCACAGAAGTGTGAATTATATAAGTCAAAAACAAAAAGATGCAAACTTGCAGAGAGAGAGAGATGAGCAAAGACTGGATCTCCAGCTGGTGTAAATCAGAGTAGATCTATTGACTGCAGATCCTCAGCTGGTGTGAACTGGCATAGCTCCATTGCAAACAGACATACTAAGCTGACTTATACCAGCTGACTAATACCCAATAGGTGGTAAAACATCACTTACTGGTAATTGATATACAACACTTAAAAGTACTAGAATGGAAGCATTGCTATTGCTCTTTGATTTGGAAAAGATGATGATGCTAATCATCATAATTCCTTTTTACAAAACCTTGTTTTATTTACAAATCCTAGATTAAATGTTTGATCAAATTTAAGTGGACTTTTAAAAAAACAAAACACCCTACACTTTCCCCCTCTGTTTCAAAGTATTTGCATATTCATTCTCTCTCTATCTCTTCTTTGCTTTGTTTTTGTTTTAAGTTGGCAAGTGCTATGGAAAACATTGCTGGTGTTTTTTTTACGCTCATATGGGTGCAGTGTTACATTTCTGTGGTTCATGGGTTGCTCTTGATGTAGGGCTGGATCCTGCAGTGTGCCATTAATCTCTTAACAGGAGTGGAGAGCATTCACCCTCAACCCCCTCCAGGCTTAATAAGAGAAGCTTATTGCAAAGCAATGTGTTGGAGACAAACAACAGTGGTTGGACCAGTGCCCCTGGTGTGTTGTTCCCTGGCTAGCTGGAGCTGGGAGGGTTGTGTCACTCCACCGACCTCCCAACTCTGGCACAGTGAGATGTCAAGGGTTTTTGATGAGCTCAGAAGAGCTGCCTGTCTAGACTTCCTCAGCCAAGGAGAAGCCACCATGCATGGCATAGGGTCATGATGTAGATCTGTTGGTGCAGATCTATTGACTGCAATAGTTAGGGATTGTCCAACTGTACATTCTATTACACTAATATGCTGAGACATCTGTAGGAATGTGATTTACTCTCACAATATTCCAATAAAAAATTAGCACTAAGCAAAATCAGCGTAGCCCGGTTCAAAACTTGGTTAACTGATAGATCTCAAAAAGTAATTGTAAATGGGAAGTAATCATCCAGCAGGGATGTTTCTAATGAGGTCCTTCAGGGACCTGTCCTTGACCCAATCCTGTTCAATATCTTTATCAATACTGTAAAATTTGAAGATGACACAGATATTGGTGGTGATATAAATAATGATTAGCATAGATCAGCTAAACAGGCTGATTTGGGTCACTTGTTAAGGTGGGCTCATTTAAACAGGGAAGGTAATTAACTATTGGAACAAATTACCGAGAGAGGTGGTGGATTCTCCATCACTGGAAGTCTAAGTCAAGAATGCTCTAACTCAACAGATATTATGGGCCTGATGCAGAAATATTTGGCTGAGGTTGTATGCTCTGTGTTATGGACAAGGCCAGATTAGATCATAATGGTCCTTTCTGGCCTTGAAATCTATGAATGGAAGTTTTGGCTAAACAAAGGAACTGACTCAAAACGTCTGAAAAAATGGATGGAGATTCAGAAAAGTTAATTTAAACACTGTCTAGTAGTTTTCACGTCCACATGGCCCGTGTATTATCTGGAAGTGACCAGGACTGGAGATGCCATCTTATAGCAAAAAAGGCTGCTCTTAAGGTATTTTCAGCTCTGCTGGGAGCAGGAAGTGCTGGACACCTTTTGGGAAAGTCCCTTCCTGCCAAGATTTGTGATCAAAGGCCAGCCATTAGAACAGAACCTTTGAAAAGTACTGAAATTTGTCTTTCCCTATAGACCTCCCTTCTGCTCGTGATCTGGTGAGACAGCTGCTCTCATTGAAGATGCTGTCAGTATTAGGCCCAGGGTGATATTTTTAGGAGTCAGAAGGTGAACATTCTCAGCGGGGATTCCTCCACTGTGGATTTTGGAACAACTGGGCAATCAGGATGATCCCAAACTGGAATGCTTTCTGGGTATGATGAGGTGTCCATGGCCCTGCTGGAGGCCCTGTGGTCCTATCACTTCCTGCGCCAGGAAGGAGCAGTGAAGGGGGTTTTTCAGGCCTGCTTAGAAAGGCTACACAGAAGCATCCAGGCTCAGATAAAAGGAGCAGTTCCTAGATGGGGCCAGAGGTGCAAGAAAGGGGGTAAATGAAACCCGTGGGAAGAGGCCTAAAGAAGTAGCAGCAACTAACTGAAGGGAACAGTATGTGACTGCTGTTTATAGGGTCCCTGAGTTGGGACAGGAGTAGTGGGCAGGCCTGGGTCCCACCACCAGTGACTGGCAAAGTGGCCTAAGCCCCAGAAAGGGGACAAGGGTCCTTTAGAAGCCTGAGCAAAGGGCTGGATTTAAAGGGCCCAGAGACAGGGCTGAAGATTCTGGTGAGGGCAGACAGCTTGTTGAACTCATTGGTGTCCAGGAAGGGGTTTATTCTGACTGTATGGCTTGCCCAGTGGGTTGAGCCACTGAAGACCTGCTAAGTGAGGTCAGCAACCTACAGGTGCCAGGAGCAGGAAAAAGAGTGCAGTACCTCACCCAGGCACTATGAGGCACTCATGAGGTTAGTGCCCCCTGTTACACTGTGCATGAACAAATCTTGCCTGGACCAAGCCTTGCTGTGATACAAGAAAAGGATGTAACAAAAGTTGAAGATCAGGTAGGATGAGGTATTCCCTCAGGAAACTTGGTTTAGTCCCGTGGAGGCCTCTGGTGATGAAGACTGAAACTTCAAATTTGACCTGGTATTCCATGGGGAGCTGGTGAAGAGGACAGGGCACTGGTGATGGGCACTCAGGGGGCTGTGTTGCTGTGCCAATAAGCGTAATAGTTCAGAACCAGTTGTAGTTTTAAGGTCAATGTTTTATAGCTAGGTTCAGAAAATGACATTTTCGGCCTAGTGGTTACAGACACATGGATCACCATGGTTAAGCCATCATGATCACCGCAACAGGATGGAGTATAGCATTCTTGTCAGCCGTAGTCCAAAAAGGGTGCTTTTCATGTATCCAGAAGTGGCGCACAGTTCAGGGTGCACCAAGGCTATGGACTGCCTTAACAATCTGAGGGAGGTTGCCCCACCCACAGAGGGTGATGCTGTGGTGCCAGTGAGTTCTCTTAGGCTCTTTTACCTTTTCAATATTTCCTAGGTTGTATTTCCCTAACCTTTTCTCATTTTTGTCGTTCTCCCTTTCAGAGTTAGAGGCACTTTGCTGTAGCATGTGTCTAGCCTCATACGCTTCAAGTACATTCATACTGAAATAAAATTATACAATAACAATGAATACAAATATTTCAAGTTTCTGTAGCACATTTGTCCACAAGGATCTTAACGTGGATTACAAATTATGGACCTGACTGGCAAACACTTACTGCAGAGTAGCACTTACTATCTGAAGTCAATAGTCATGGCGGTAAGCCTATGCTCAGTAGCGTTTGTAGGGTCAGAGCCTAAGAACTGAGAGCTTGATCCACAGTGAATGAGAATCTTTCCATTGATGTCAGTGGGATTTGGATCAGGCCCAGAATGAGTATATCCACCTGTGGGGCAATTACAGGGCAGCTAAAAATACTGGCTTCTTAACATTACTCCCGGAGCTCCATTCCTCTAGCAGTAGGGCCACGTAGAGTATTGTTGTCAATGGGTCCTTTCATGTGTGAAAATGCTTCTGTATGGAGTTGGGGGAGTGATGCTACTTAGACTCAGATACCTTCCCTCTGATGGAGTCTGAGCATTTATAGCGGGTTTTCTGCACTCTCTATTCATGGAGAAAATTTGGAGGGATAATCAGGCCATATAAATGTATTTATATAGGAATTTCTTTCCCCATGAATGAAATACAGCCACTGCTGTTAAATAACAACTCTGCACAAAGATTCAGGGAAAATAATGCTTTATCCACTTGAACTACAGGGGACAGTTTTAGGAAGGCATCATGCAATTACCCTATCGTTAACACTTACAATAGTTGACAAATTCCAAAAATGCAGATCAGCCCCACAAAGGGTGAGTTCAGATCTGTTGCAGAATAATAATAATTTTGCTATGCTTTACTTTAAATGCCTGAATTAAAAAACATGGTTTCAAGTTGTTGCCAAGAAGGCTAATGGCATATTGGGCTGCATTAGTAGGATCATGGCCAGCAGATCGAGGGAAGTGATTTTTCCTCTCTATTTGGCACTGGTGAGGCCACATCTGGAGTATTGTGTCCAGTTTTGGGCCCCCACTACAGAAAGAATGTAGACAAATTGGAGGGAGTCCAGTGGAGGGCACCTAAAATGATCAGGGGGCTGGGACACATGACTGACGAGGAGAGGCTGAGGGAACTGGGCTCGTTAAGTCTGCAGAAGAGAAGAGTGAGGGGGAATTTGATAGCAGCCTTCAACTACCCGAAGGGGGGTTCCAAAGAGGATGTAGCTCGGCTGTTCTCAGTATTGGCAGATAATAGAACAAGGAGCAATGGTCTCAAGTCACAGTGGGGGAGGTCTAGGTTGGATGTTAGCAAACACTATTTCAATAGGAGAGTGGTGAAGCACTGGAATGGGTTACCTTCGGAGGTGGTGGAATCTCCATCCTTGGAGGTTTTTAAGGCCTGGCTTAACAAAGCCCTGGCTGGGATGATTTAGTTGGTTTTGGTCCTGCTTTGAGCAGGGGATTGGACTAGATGACCTCTTGAGGTCTCTTCCAACCCTAATCTTCTATGATTCTAACATGATATGACAAAAAAATATTGCATGGCTGGTTTGACCAAATTAAAATAAAAAAAGAATCGTTGATAAATATGATGGTCTGTACTGAGCCTTCAGTTTTTAAGTTAAACTCTCCCCTGAAATCCATGGGGAACTCAACATAAAAACTGATGGCACTGATGCCGACATCTTTTTTTTTAGAAAAAATAATCCACGTCTTGGCAATGTTGTAGCCAAAAGCTCCAGGCTTTATTTTGGATGCAATGAGATTTCAGTGTTTGGGTATTTTTGGGGGCCTGTATTGATGCTGTTCCTGAACTCAGCACCTTGCCTTGTCAGGTTTACAATCCTTCCTCTTGAGAGTGAAGCTGTCACATGGACACATCTTTTGTTCTGGGTCTGGCTAACATCTGGAATGGAGTCGTCAGCCAGGGAGATCAAAACATTGTCTGGCCAGCACTGATATAACTTCTACCCTATATTGACTAGTGTAGCTGGAATTATCTATAAAAAAAGTAAAGCTGTATGTGAGTACATGTAGACAGTTAATGAATATAAAGATCACCATTTACGCGCACTCATGAATATGTAATATTGTTCTTAAGTTTGCTGGACCAAAAAAGCTGTTGTGCACTGGAAATGACTTTTTCCTCTTTACACAGCTCTGAACAAATAACATTCATTCAATCAGGAAAAAATCTGGCCCTCCCTAGTCTTACCATTTAGGATACTCCAAAATGAATATGGGGCCAAATTATCTCAGTTACGCCAAGTACAGCCGCATTGAGAAGTCTTATTGTTTGCGTCTCTCAAGGTATTACAGCTGAGAAATGTCCCCGAAACCCATAAAATGCAGGTGGGTATCTTTTTTTAAGCGTAATACACTGGCTGAGTGAATGTGATCATGTCTCCCTCAAGTGGATCACCCCAGTGACAATAATGAGCAGATTTCTCAAGTGTGTCTGCTTGTGCAGTGGGAGGAGTTAGCTGCAGCTGACTGATGGTAGAGTGATGAGATGTCCTGATTTTATAGGGACAGTCCCTATATTCAGGGCTTTTTCTTATATAGGCTCTTATTACCCCCTACCCCGTCCCGATTTTTCACATTTGCTATCTGGTCACCGTAACTGATGGCCCCAGTGCAGAGCTGTAAAGGAGCTCCATGCCCTCCCTTTCCCCAACATGCTCTCTCCATCCCTTTCCTCTGGGGGTTGGGGGGAGTGGGGGCAGTATCTGATGCAGGAGGTGACTATGCCATGCCAACTTTCTCTTAGCAGAGAGTTCTCTTACACATAGGAAATTCTCTGCTGGTCATCTCCAATCACTTTGTAGTACAAAATGGACTTAGGCTGAAAGTTCCAGCCCAGAGCACAGCAGCTGCACATAGCTGAAGCAATTCCTCTTAGCTCAAATGGTAGGAGCTGAATTCTTGGTGCTAAGCTCCTGGGATTGGTCACCACTGACGACAGTGGTGTCTCAGGGTACGTCTATACTGCACGATTATTTCGAATTAGCTTAAACCGATATTACAAAACAGATCTAATAAAATCGGTTTAGCGCGTCCACAGTGGGATCCCGAAATCGATTGTTTGCGTCCATGGTCCAAAGCTACCATCGATTTCAGGAGCGGTGCACTGTGGGTAGCTGTTCCTCAGCTATCCATAGTTCCCACTTCCGGTTGAGAGCACAGTGCCTTGAGGGGGCAGAAAACACTTGCCCGGGTGGTGCTGGGTCCAGCCTCACTACCCTCCTTTGGAAGGCAGCAGACAACCCTTTGGCGCCTTTTTCGCGGAGTGCATTGAGCAAACGCGCATAGCACAGCAATCTTTCCCTTTTTTTTTCACGTGGTGTGGGGAAATAAACCCTGAGGAGCTGTTCCTGAACCACGCCAGACACTGTGTTTAACCTCCAGACATTAGGAGCTCACCAAGATGCAAATTAATTTTCAGAGACTGCTGTGATGTGGGATAGCGGAGTCCTCAGTACCCCCTCCCTCCCTTCATGGAGCCGTCCATTGAGTCTCTGGCTCCCGTTACGCTTGTCACACAGCGCCTGTGGTAATCCTGGATGTTTTTTATTCAAACGCTTTAGGCATTTCGTGTTTCTGTAACGGAGCTGCATACAACAGATTTGTCTCCCCATGACACAGCGATCAGACCTAGTATCTCCCGTACAGTCTATGCTGAGACTCTTTTTCGATTCAACTGCATCGCCATCCGCCTGCTGACAGAGCTCACCCCCCCCCACGCTGGGCAAGCAGGAAATGTAATTTCAAAAAGTTCGCGGGCTTTTCCTGTTTACCTGCCGCTGCAGTCGAGTTCAGATTGCTGTCCAGAGCGGTCAGAGCTGCACTCTGGGATGCGCCCGGAGGCCATAACGTCGATTTCCGTCCACATGGCCCTAATCGAGGTATATCACTATCGATTTAGCGCTACTCCTCTCGTTTGGGAGGAGTTCCGAAATCGATTTAAAGGAGCGTTTAATCGATATAATGACGAACGTCGTGTATTGGAAACGATACAGCGTTAAATCGTTATATCGGCCATTAAACCGATTTAACAGTCGCGTGTAGACCTGGCCCTCAGTGTATGAAGCATGGGTTGCTACGCTAGGCCAGTAAAGACAACATACACAAAAACCTCATTCATCGTAACAGGCAAAAAAGTTCTCTCTCAGCTACTCTGGGAGAACAATTCAATGGAATTCCATCAGGGTAAATAAGAGACAAATTTAGCCACTGAGTCACAAATGGTTGATCCACACTCACAATAATCTTGATTACTGTTTTGTGCCTCACCCATGTATCCCAGGGTTTACTGGAGTGCTGTTGAGGTGCCATCCTTCCTGGAGGTGTAAGCCACAGCAGATGAACCCTTGTGCTTGTAAACAGAGTCAGGCTGAGCTCTACCTTGACATCTGGTGGTGAATTGTGGAAGTGTGGAAAGAATTTCAGGAAGTGTGAATCTCAGGTTTGCATGGACACACCCAGCATAGCCAAGGCAGCGTGGATTGGTTATTTTGACAGCTCTGGGATCCCCAATTTCTTTGTTATTGGGGCAGGATACATAAAGTGTTACCACGTAATTATGTGAATGAGAACTACGAGACTTGCTTTATGACAGAGATGTCTCAATGTAAATTAAGTGACACTTGCTAGACAAGGGACATGGTCAAAACCCAGTGAATTGAGAGAGGGTGGGGACTGGTGTGTGTACCTGATGGTATGGGTCCCTTTTGAGGGCCTGGAACACAATGCGCCTCTCTTTCTTTTACTATAAAAGGAGTAGAGCTAATTTTTGATTCCATTAGAGCCTATCTAGAGATTGCTGAGCTGAGTTCATGTTGGGCCAATGGTGCACCAGCTGCCAGGGCTCCCTACTGAGCTGAAATCACTGAGTGCAGTGTTAATAGTGGAGGAGCCTGAAGACCTATCGTTAAGTGGCTGGCAGAGCGGAGCAGTTTGGGAGCATGTTGCAGCAGCCCATCAACAGTGAGGGAGTGAAGCAGTTTGCAGGGACAACTGGAGGAACGGCCACGCTGGTGTAAGTGGAGCTGGTCGTTGGTGAGGCTGCAGCAGAACTCCCGGAGAAGCGGAGCAGTTTGGCCCTGGCCACGTAAGGTGCCCCTTAACACTTTGTGTGGACTCCCCCCACCATTTCCACCAGGCTGGGGGGGTAAAACTCTGCAGATAAACTTTTGAATTCTGGGGTGGACTGACCAGAGACTTTCGGGTTGTTGGACTTTGGGTGATTGGGCTTAAGCCCCTAAGGGGAAAGGACATTGCCAAATGTACTTGGAGGTGGTTTTTGCTTATGGTTTGTGTTATAATCCTGTTTGTGTGGTTTCTCCAATGTGATGCCGCATTGTTTCCTTCCTTTATTAAAAGGATTTTGCAACACTCAGACTCTGTGCTTGCGAGAGGGAAGTATTGCCTCCTAGAGGGCCCGCGGGGTGTAGTATGTAAGTGTCCCAGGTCATTGGGTGGGGGCTCGAGCCGGTTATGCATTGTGTTATTGAAACGGAACCCCTGGATACTGAACCCGGCCCTTGTTGCTGCCAGCTCAGAGGGGCAGAAGGGTTACATGCTCATTAAAGATGCTGATACCACAGGGTTTGAGATTCAGCAAACTCTGCAAGCTATTTTGGGTTACCAGGCCTTGTGTCAACAGTTCCAGTTTGTCAACCTTCTTTGGCCTGTAATTTAAATCCATGCTCATTTGGGATTTTTAAAAGTGTGATTTGGTTGATCAAAAAAAGCGTTTTTCAAGATAGAGGATTGCCTGTGTTATATATTAGGGACTGCAGAGTCTTCCAAAGCAAGGCTGGCATGAGAAGCTGCCCCAGATATAGTGTCTGCTTTTTCTTTGTATTTATTTCCTCGCAGGTTTATTTCCATTGGTTCTTCTCTCTCTGCTCCTTTTTTCAGTCTCTCCTAAACAGAACTCAATTCCAACATTATCTGAGTCAAACTGCTTGACCTATGCCAGAGGTAGGCAGCCTATGGCACGTGTGCCAAAGGCGGCACAGAAGCTGATTTTCGGTGACACTCACACTCCCTGGGTCCTGGCCTGGGTCCAGGGGGGCTCTGCATTTTAATTTAATTTTAAATGAAACTTCTTAAACATTTTAAAAACCTTATTTACTTTACATACAGTAGTTTAGTTATATATTATAGACTTATAGAAAAAGGCCTTCTAAAAACGTTAAAAATGTATTACTGGCACGCAAAACCTTAAATTAGAGTAAATAAATGAAGACTCGGCACACCGCTTCTGAAAGGTTGCTGACCTCTGACCTATACTATTTCAACTTGGTTCAAATTTAGGCACAGCAAATCAGGTTGGCCCCAGCCCTTGTTTAGAGCTCCCATGATATTTTTCACAGGAATAGAGGGGATTAGCCCCAGTGTCTTGGCTGCATGCTGGTTTGGCTATGATTGAGTAGTGCTGATGTGAGCTGTTAATCAGCTGTCACACACCACCCCTCAGATATGTCTGAAGCTATTTCTGTATGTATCAGCTATGGAAAATACTTTTGGATCATGTGGAGATAACAGTAGTTCCTAGTGCTTTTGACCAGGAGAGCTCAAAGGATTTACAAAGGTGGTTGGTGTCATTACCTCTATTTTACCGATGGGGAAACTGAGGCAAAAAGAGGCAAAGTGACTTGCTCAAGGTCACCCATCAGGCCAGTGGCAGAGCTCAGAACAGAACCTTGATTTCCTGAGTCCAAGTGTGATACAGCAGGGCCAGAGGGCAGCATGAGAGTGTTAGCAGGGGGCCTTATTCCCTGCCAAGGGAGGAAGGTTTGCTTTAGATTAACTAGAACACCTGTACCATCTAGAGCACCTGACTCCAATTAGAGCACCTGACTTCAGTCATGTGATAAAAACCCCTGCTTCAGTCAGACAGTGTGGGAGTTGAAGGAGGAAGGTTTGATTGGAGTAGAGTGCAGGTTGCAGAAAATAAGAGGTTGATAAGAGAGAAATAGAAAGTTTGGAGGAGTGCTGCGATGGATTGTGAAGTCCAGAAGAAACCCTAGGTAAGGGGCACCAGGCTTGTGTAGAAGGGAGGGAAGAAGGCCTTCACAAGCTGAAGGGTAGGAGAGGGAAGTAACCTAGGGGAAGGAACCGCTAGTTCACGTGGTTCACCACAACCCTCAGGTCCCCTGGGTTGGGACCTAGAGTACAGAGCGGGCCCAGGTCCCTCCCTCTCCACTCCCCTCCTCCAAGGACACTAGTGGAGTAAATAAGAACCAGTTCAGAGGCAACCAATAGTGCCCTGAACCTACCCCAGAGAAGAGAAAGCGCGAGACCCAGCAGAACAGTACCGGCAATTTGCCACACAAGTCAAGTGTGTCTAACCAACAGGTCTCAGGATCACACATCCTTCTCCCTGCCCCATCAAGACAAGCTATTCATGAGGGACACAATATAAGAGGGTTGATGTACTTTAATATGTGAATTTCTATAGTACCCAAACTATTATTTTTTTAAAAATTTTGCCAACCGCTAATGTTTGGGCTTTCTAATGTCTGAATTTTTTTAAACAACAACATTCTTTGAATGTGTTTCCCTTATTTCCCCATCCTCTACTTTAATTACATTACTAATTTTTTTTGGTCTGGGAATTCATTGTAATGTTCATAGAGGGCTTTGATGGTGAAATAGGTAAAGTATTACTTGTATACAAAGATATTACACACACATGCTCGCCTCAAGATTCACTACTGGTCCATGGACAATATTTAAACCCTTTTAGGGTCCTGATTCAGCAAAGCACTCAAGATCCATTGACTTACAGTTAAGCATATATTTACATGCTTTGCTGAATTTGTGCCTAAGCTGAATGAGAACTAAGCAAATCCCTGTCTCCTTGTCAGTTTAAGGCTTGAAACTTTAGCCATTGTTATCATCTACAAATCTGAGGAGTGGGAGTAGGAAATAGGATTTCATGCAGATAATAAATTGCTCTTTCGGTCCAACTGAGGCCCACAAAGTTTCAATGAGAGGAAGTCTGTAGCAGGACTGGTAACGGAACTCAAATTGTCTGAGGCCTCAGCCTGTGCCTTAACTGCAAGACACTCCCTCCTCAAAGATAAAAATCTCACTGAGAATTCATTCTAATAACAATAAGCAACATAAACTTTACATAGTTTTGTATACAGATTTTTTTCAAATAAATGTATGTTAAAGATGAATATTACCAATATTGATTTTGCTCGCTTATCTTCATGGTTGAACAATCATATCATATGGAGAGAGATCGAAATCCTGGCCCTACTGATGTCAATAGGGTTAGGATCAGGATTTCACCTTGTGTATATAGATAATATTATATAATTAAGATTAACACTTTAGAGGGACCATATTTTTCCAAACATTAAAGAAAATGGGAAAGAAGAAAAAGAGAGAAAGAAGTAAGACAGAGTTAAGATATTATGTAAGAGAATCCAGGTCAGACAAAACAGACAAAGGGTGGGAGAATGAAATACCCTCCTCCCCCTTTTACAGATGCAGGACCGAGACACAACGGAATTAAACAACTTGCCCAACATCACACAGGATGTCTGTGGCAGAGCTACATCTATAGCATAGTCTAGTGCCTTAACCACAAAACCAGCCTTCCTCTTTCTCTGAAAGAGTATATACATTTTTCAGTCACACTTTATGTGAAGATTCCATTTATAAATAGTTCATAAAGGGTTAATAAATGATGAAAAATAAATGGTTACACAATTTTCATACATGTTATAGAGGCCAATAGTTCCCTAGGTTACTTACAACGAAGACTATAACTAACTATAATGTCTTTTACGCATGTGCTATTAATTGTTTATCAACCATTTATAAATGGAGCCTTAAAGTGTGACCAGTTTTTCTTCATTATTTTTAATAGCTTCCAGAACAAGTTCTAAAGATGAAACACCCTTTATACAGATAGGGAAACTAAGTCACATAAAGGACAAAGCTTTGTCTCAGGCCATGCAGCAAGTCTAGAACAGAGTTGGGAACATAATTTAGGAGTCCTGACACACAAGTTTCTTTGTCCCCCTCAACAATATCAAAACCTTATTCAGAAAACACAAACACAACATAGATTACATGTTAACAAAGGGAACAAACTTACATTTTGATCCTGAACTGGGATCTCTAGTGCAGACACCTATGGCCATACAGAGTCCAACTGATATCAATGGGACGCTGAACAGGTGCAGGGATGCACATTAATGGATCTTAATTGAGGTTTGAGGTCTCTGTATCATGAATCTGGTTCTTTCTTGTCAAAACTTGATAATATGTCCTATTATATCCTCAGGCCTATTCCTAGTTCAGTGTCTATTGATCTGGTCTTTGCTAGCCCTAAATCCAGTCACTGGAAGTACATCACCATTTCTGATATAACCTCGTGCTACTTATTGAGGATCTGGGGTTTTTTAAATAGAGGTTGATTTTTTTACTTCATATAATAAGAATAAGAATTGTATTGAGGTAGTATCGAGGAGCTCATTGTGCTTGGTGTACAAACGCAAATCAAAAGGCTTGCATGGAAGAATAAGGCAAGGGACAACAGGTGGATGCAGACAGACAGGGGATCGCAAGGAAACACGGAGACAATATTGGCCAGTGTGATTGGCAGCAGTCTCAGCACACCAGTGGCCTGATGTTGACAAGCTTTTTGGGGCATCACTGGAAAGAAGAGTTTTAAGAAGCAATTTTGAAGGAGGATAATGAGGTATCTTTGTGGATGTTTTACAGGGAGTATCTCCCAAGTGTGCGGGGTAGCATGGAAGAAAGTACAAAGGTTTGGTCAGAAGTCAACAACAAAAAGGAACAATGAGAGAGAGAGAGACCCCAATGGGACTAATCAGGTGCTATTAGGCACATGCCAGAATACCGTGCCAAACCCTCCATTGCTTATTTTTCTTTAAGGTAAGTTCTCAAAGTTTGATATTAAAGAAGTATTACTTAATTGGTACAGTAGTGGCCAAAAATGTCTAACATTTGTATGACTAATATCTGCATACCATCATGTACAGCAGAGTGGGCTATAAAATGACAAGAACTGATGGGAATGGAAAAAATAACAGCAGGTTGGAATACCAACCTGAGCTATTTATAGAGATGGACTTCACTTATTTTGAGAAGAGCAACACAAATGATTAAGGAGCTAGGGGAATGATTTATGAGGAGAGGTTAAAGGAACTAAATACATTTAGCTTGCGCAAAAGACAACTAAGGCGGAGATGTAGTCTCAAAGCCAAAGAGGTAGAGGAATTTTTATAGGAATTTTAAGGGATAATGGGATCAGATTGAACAAAGATAAATGTAGGCTGACTATTCTGAGATATTTCCTAGTAATGAGATGTGTTAAACCTGTGCGGTAGTATCCCAAGGGAAATGCCTGAATCATTTAAAAAATAGACTGGGCAGTGCACTGGAGAATATCGTGTTGGTGGGGGAATGCGGACTAGATGACCTAATAGGCCTTTTCCAACTGTAACATCCATGATTCTCTTATTTCATTCCTTGAAGTATCAAATACGTACATTCCATACAGAGCTTAGAAGGAAGAAATGAAAATAGAGAGACCCACACTGTTGAAAGTGTTTTTCTACTCTAAGTAAAATATGATCCCTTTCTTACTCAAGAGATCTGCTCCCTGTAAGAATCAGAGTTAGAGCTGCTAATTGTTATGACTGAAATACATTATTCTTTCCTCCTGGTTTCCCCACAGAGCTAGCGCAACCCCAAGAGATGGAGCTGGATTCTACTTTCACTCATGGATCATGAACTGATTTGTTAACTAAACTACTCATGCAATCTAGAAATGTCCCCCCTCCCTAAAAATCGTTTTATCTGCCAACCTCATTGTTTCCCATAAGACATCACAGCATCAGACAGACTTGGAAGACAATTGGTAGTTATAAGGTAGAGCCAAATCTGGCCTACAGGGTCTTTAGTTCTGTTGTTGGTACTGTGTGAAATGGAAGGACATCAGCTTGACTCTCAGATCCCAGGGTGATGTTGGAGGGCTGGCAGTTAGAAAAACAGCTTTTTACTTTTAAAATAAGCACATTTTGATCTGGATTCATTGAGACATGATAAACATGGGATCTGTTTTTACAAAATCACTTTGAGTGTAACTGCACTAACATAGACCCCAACTGGGACCAACGGGACTAATCAGGTGCTATTAGGCACATGCCAGAATACCGTGCCAAATCACGGCCATAATCTGAAATATAAAACCTAAGTGTGAATACAGCCTCAGAGTTGTTGCCCCAATTCTCATTTAGATGAAGGTAGCCACCTTAAAGCCATTTCATGCTGCCAGAGCAGCATGGAGTGGCCTTGGACTAAAAGAATATCAGGCCTTTTGTGTATAGAATTCTCCAGTTCCAGAATTCATCTATTCTCTGAGCACACATTCCAGCCAAATATTTATAATGTCAAATACAAATAGGAGGATTCTCAGCTGCTGACTCTGTTTAGCTTGTGAATAGTCCTTTCTAGTTCATTTATCCTTTGGCTGAGTTTCTACCATGTCTTCTTCCATCAAATTCAACAGAAAATGCTCTCAAGTCCATTTATGCTTAAGTTAAATAATCTTTAAAAAAGAGGTAGAAAGCTTGAACTCAAACCAGTTTGCGTGAACATGAGTGGTCGCATCTGAAGAAGTGAGGGTTTTTTACCCATGAAAGCTTATGCCCAAATAAATCTTTTAGTCTTTAAGGTGCCATCGGACTCCTTGTTCTTTTTATGGATACAGACTAACATGGCTACCCCCTGATTCTTGACATGAGTGGACAAAAGCTTGACATAGTATAATATATAACAACCATAACTTGTTACCGAAGGTTACATTTTCATTAAACCGAAACATAACTGTTTTGCAACGCCATCTAGTGACACTTGTGGTTGCCTATCAAAATCCAACTTTCAAAGCCTTCCCAATAACTATTTCATTACATTCAACTGAACTGCAAACAGATATGCAACAAAAATTCTCCTCTCACATGCACTGATTCAGCTGCATTGACAGTTACACCAATGAACATGAGCGGAGAATTTGGTCCATAATTTACTTTATACTATCTATGTCATTTGTTAAATTTTTTTGTTCTTCACGATTCTACAGTGAAATTAGGCTGGTCAATTTCATTATCCATTTCCTCGCAGTTTCAATATCTGACTTCCATGTTTAACCCTTCTTCCTGTTTGAGATTTCAATACTATCGGGGAATGTTCACATTTTTTAAAAAAGTATTTCATTGACAGTAAAATAACATGAAAATATTTCTATTTGGATCCCCACCCAAGGTTAGGGTATCAATTATATCGATATTCTCCCTCTAAGGTAAAATTAAAATAAGCTTCCACTGGAAAAAATAATAACATTTTTAAAATAATAATAAAAAAACCTTCCTTATCAAAAGCCATGTTAAAATAAGAGCTTTACTTAAACAGTTGCTCAGAGACACTGCTGCCATTTGACAAGCCTAATGCAAAACAAACATCTGAGTTACATAAAGCACTGGGGAATAAAAGGGATCAGGGGTGAGGTAGACCAACAGAAAAGCCAATTGTTCCCCCTCCTATTTCTATCTGCCCTGCCAGACACAAATCAAATACACCAGGCCTTTTGGATTTTTAATATTTGGGAGTTTTGAACTATGGTTCTTTAAACTTTTCATTTTCTAACATTGACACTTTTTTTTTCTGGAGTTGTACATTTTTTTTAAAACAAAGCTAACGAAAACCTCATGTCTGAAAAAAATGTAGTATTTCTGAGCAGCGACAGCTACAAAGCCCTTCGTTTCCTGTGGCAAGATTGTAACTTAACTCCCATCCCTTCCATATTCTGCTCTATTTCCCCACTTCACTATTGTCTTCTGTACCCTGGACACAAGATTTATTTTGCATGGATATAGTGGTCGTCCTATCCCCCACTGCCCCTTCCAAAAGACTCGGGGTATTTTACAGAGCAAACATTTGTTGTTGTGGTTCTTTTAAGACACCATCAAGCATAAATGCTGAAAACATTCCCTTAATCTGAAACAGACCTGACTTTTTCAAATTCCAGTCACAAACTGGTTCTTCAGCTGTGGGACGTAATTATTAAGGGATATGTTCTCCCCTCAGCTCCACCCAAGGGGTTGACTCTAACAAAAGCTGCATATGCTCATCTGAGGGAAGGATGTGCCCTACAACCTCTCATTCCAAATGACTGGAGCCCCCACAAGAGTTAGCACATTTAGACCAGATGGATTCTCCATCACCAGCAGTCTTTATATTGAGAGATGGCTTTCTAAAAGATGGTGCTCTGGCTCAAATAGAAGTGATGGGCTTGATGCAGAGATTACTGGGTGAGATTCTGTGGCCTATATTGTGCAAGAGGTCAGATGATCAGAGTGGTGTCTTCTGGTCTAAACATCTATTAATCTAATCTATGAAAATATTAGTAGAGTAAATGACTCTAATACCAGGATCCCACAAACCCTTAGGCCTTGCTAACTGAAGTATTCCACTGAAATCAATGGAATTACTTAGGACTGTAGGAAGGGACCTTCAGTTAGCACATATTTATTTACCTGTCTGTGAACAGTATGTGTGGATGCATGTGTAGCTTATGTGGCAAACCCAGGACAAATGGCTACAAAAGGAGGAGTAGTAATTAGTCCCAGGGGGTTAAAAGGCCTCTCCCTATCCACTGAGGAGAGATAGCCATGGGGAAATAAGGTTCAGCTGGAAAAGGAGTTACCAGGAAACTAATTAGGTTCAGCTGACCCCAACTGCTGGCAACCTTTTTAAACCCTCACTGGCATGGAAGCAGTGGGGGGAGAGTGAGAGAAGCAGAAAAGTTGCCAGCAAGTTAAGTGCAGCAAGGTTCTGAACCCTTCCAGCAAGGAAGGCTGCACTCTGTCCCCAGAAGGGGAGAAAACCAGCTCAAGTGATGGACTGGGAGGGAAGGATCAGCCAGACCCTGTGCTACCTGAAAGGATTTACTTTGCCCAAGCCAGTGTCTCCAAGGCTAAAAAGGACTGAGCCTGCTGAGGAGAAGCAAGTACATTACCACATGATGCACACACGAGTGTTGGAATTTTGTTGTTAATGACTGAACTGCTGTGCCCATGCAGAGCCAGTCAGTGGGACTATGTGCTGATGCAGGGGTCTGCCCACACACTGTAAATTGCAGGATTGGACCTTCAAAGGCCTCGGCCTCTGTTTAGTGCATTCAGAGCAGTGTTTTGATTTTTGGAAATTCCCAGTGGCCAGGACTACAGCTGGTTGAACAACAGAGTGTTGGTTTTTTTAATGAAAATTTTTGTAAAAAATGTATTTGTTTTTTGGCTAACTTTTTTCTAAATTTGACATTTTTTGACCTGCTCTACTCAGGGCAGACTATGGCCTTATTATTAGCAGTTTGGGACCATAAACCTTTGTCGCAGCCCAAAGACCTCTGGCCTGTCATGGTGTCTGTATGGCCAATTGCCGGTCATCTAAAGGTCACACTAGTACTGTGTGCAGCACCGTAGTGCGGTGTGCAACCTTAGAGGGCCGTGTGCAGGTTCCTGCTCTTTTTGCCTAGTCACCTAGGGGTTAGGCTAGGGTCGTGTGCAGTCTCCTGCTCTTCTGCCTAGCAACCCAGGGATCAGGTTAGTGCTGTGTGTATAACACCAGCGTGCCTTGTGCAAAGGGGCCCAATCTGACCAATCGTAATGCAGTTCAAAGGGTCAGATTAAGGTCGTGTGCAAAACTATCCTAGTGTGCTGAGTGCAGCTTCTAGTAGCTTCCAGTGTGCCGTGTGCAAAATCTGCCTGCGTAGAGGGCAACAGCTCGGAACCTGGAGGGTGGGGGAGCTAGGGACCAATCAAATTGTGCCAGGTGTAAAATAGTCCCTGGAATAAAACCATGCCTCGAGCCAGGGTCTGTAGGAGTATCTGCGAACTGACTGAAGGACCTGATCAACCCTTCAGCCAGGGGTCTCCTCCGGATATAGCTGGCTCGTGTCGTGTTGTTTATTATTTTTCAATGGTATTTTTCACGTGTTGCTTATTTATTCTACGGTATTTTTCCATGGATTCGGTATGCTTCTGGTGTCTGTTCTGCTGGTCAGCTGCGCCTGGAATACAGTATTTGTTCACTAACTATCTGTGCTTTGCCTAACCTTTCCTCTCCTCCTTCCCCTTTTATCTGGTATACCACTGCATATGCTGCTGTCTGTCATAAAGTTATGTGTATATGGTACCAGAATTGCGTTATTATAAGAACTGCTATTAAAGTTAATTTGGTGTCATTAATAATAATATTTGGTTAAGTGTGCACACAGTTCATTTAATTTGGTGTATTCGTTTACCTTTTCACAAGAGCAGTTAATTGTACAGTATTTGGTTATGTGTTAATGCATGTAAATAGCTTGTTTTAGATTGTGTACAGGTTTCTTGTGCTAATAGCACTGTTAGTTAATAGAAGTGCTCCTCCCCAGCCCAAGTTGTGATGTTCTCCCTGTTAATAAACGGCCACGTGGTGTTTTGAAATTTCCAGTCTGTCTGGTCTTGGTTTTCCTCACTCGATTAAAAAATCACCGAACCCGCATTCGGGTCGGACAACCTTATTTTTCTATTTCACCTTCAAGAAACCATAAATTCATCCATCACTAGCACATCCCAGCAATGATAATACTTAGCCACATCCATGACATTTTCCATTAGAGATCTCAAGCACAGTTTATGCCTCACGACAAGCCCCATTACCTGCAGTTTACCAGTAGAAAGAGAGGGGAGCAAAGAGACAGTTCAATGGTTTGATCTGTGGCCCTTTCTATTTCCTTTGTGGGACTAGAACCCAGGATTCCCAGTGCCATTCCTGTGCTCTAGCTACCAGACACTATTCCACACCGACAGCCTTAAAAGTGGATTCCACTTTGAATGATTCTTCTGGGAACCAAAATAAAATGCATTTTCAAAGAGCTATGCAGAAGGCTACGAAAACCCTCAATTGGAATTCTACAAATTTACAGTGGGATTTGCATGCATTCTTGACCACTACCTGTTGAAATATAACCTTAAGGATATAACATCATTTTCTTCTTTTCTAATCTTAATGTGAATGGTTTATGAATGCACAAAGTCTCCAGTTAATAAAAACAGCCAACTGTAGGAAATTACATATTTTGTTCCAGTTTATATACAATTATTTCTAAAAATATATTATTTCTGCCACTGTTACTGGGTCTTCCACCATCTAGTTTGTGTTTTTCTGAGCAACCATTGCTAGGCCTTCCATTCATGCAGGCCTCTCTTCCCAACAGAATAAACATGACATTAGCTGCTCGATTTCTTATAGAAGAGACAGCAAAGGTCAGTCCCAAAATAACCTGCTCTCATTTAGCTGAGAGCACTACACAGAGGAACAATGACTATGGAAAGCTGATGTCAGGGCCGGTTTGCAGAGTTCAGCAAAACTGGCAGGAAGCCACATGTGAAACAGAAAAACAAAGAGAGCGAAGCACTAGGTACACTCTGAGAAGGCGATGGGGAGTGCAGAGGGCAAGCTTCAAAGCTAGCAAGAGCCACTTCTATGCTTGTACCAGCAGGGTAGGTTCAGGCAATGCTGTCAAGCCTGCAGCTGCTAGGTCCCACTGGCTCATGAATAGGCTGAAAAACTAGTGTGATGTTCACATTTCTTGCCCTAGTGCCACGTGGGGTGGAGAACAAGCTACTTTATGTTGGCTGACAGCTCAGGATGGGGGAGGAAAGGATACTAACACAGCCCCCTTAGAGAATCAGAGCCTCTTCCCCTTAGTCATAGCTGGGGAGCATGCACCCTCCTGCTGTAAGAACAGGAACCTCATATCCACTGTAACTCTATGAACAGATACCCCACTCCTGATTAAGTTAACTATGCCTCCCCATGGGACTGAACCCCTGTCCATATCAATGTACAATGGGAAATGGAAGCCTGGCACGTTCCCTTGGTGACCCCATTGTTTCAAACAGCAGCTCCCTCATTTCACATACCAAGCACCTGTTGGGCTGGCCATTTAAAATGGGTTGGCCATTTAAAAGGAGGAGCTGCGGTTTTCGGGTTAACGTGCAGCACAAACCCAACTAAACCCCCCACACTCACTCAATTCTCTGGGATGATCGCTTCATCCCTCCCCACACTGTGTGGCTAACAGGCTTTGGGAGTTCATCCAGGAGAGCTTCATTGAGATGTCCATGCAGAATTTCCGCTCCATCCCCAGACACGTTAACACACTTTTCCAGTAGCTGTACTGGCTGCAAATGCATCCCAAATCTTCAGGGCAAATTAATCATTAAACATACTTTAAAACCATGTATTATATTTACAAAGGTACATTCACCAGAGGTCCTTTCTCCGCCTTCTAGGTCTGGGAGTCCGCCTTCAGTGGGTTGGGAGGGTACTAGGTCCAGGGTGTAAAACAGTTCCTGGCTGTCAGGGAAAACAGTTTCTTCACTTGCTTGCTGTGGACTGTCTTCAACCTCCTCCTCCTCCTCCTCCTCATCTTCCTCATCTCCAAAATCCACATCCCTGTTGCATGAGAGTCCATGCACAGGGCTTGGGTAGTTGTAGGGGCACCCCCTAGAATGGCATGGAGCTCATCATAGAAGCAGCATGTCTGGGGCTCTGACCCAGAGCAGCCATTTGCCTCTCTGGCTCTTTGGTAGGTTTGCCTGAGCTCCACTGCTGCATGTCCCTGTTATAGCCTATGTCCTTCGTGCCCTTGGAGATTTTTTCAAATGTTTTGGCTTTCATTTTTTGGAACAGAGTTTTGATAGCACGGATTTCTGTCCCCATACAGCGATCAAATCTAGTACCTCCCGTTCAGTCCATGCTGGAGCTCTTTTGAGATTCTGGGACTCCATGAGGTGATGAGATCTGCACGGTCACCTCTGAGCTTGCCACGCTGGACAAACAGGAAATGAAATTCAAAAGTTCGCGGGGCTTTTCCTGTCTACTTGGCCAGTGGATCTGAGTTGAGAGTGCTGTCCAGAGCAGTCACAATGGAGCACTCTAGGATAGCTCCCAGAGGCCAATGCCGTTGAATTGTGTCCACACTACCCCAAATTCGACCCAGCAAGGTCGATTTCAGCACTAATCCCCATGTCAGGGAGAAGTACAGAAATCAATTTTAAGAGCCCTTTAAGTCAACAGAAATGGCTTCGTTGTGTGGATGGGTGCAGGGTTAAATCGATCTAACGCTGGTAAATTCGACCTAAACTCGTACTGTAGACCAGGGCATAATGGCGACAATCCACCCACAGCACCTACAGTCACAGCACCACCAACCTTCCTGAGATTTCTGACAGTCCTGAGGTCATGAATAGTCTGAGCCTCAGGGTTAAAAGCCTAAGCCCCATCTGCTGGTAGAGTATATGATTTGGGGGAAGGAAGGAAAGATTTGCACACTGGATCATTGGCTCAATCCAGGGGTTTCAGAGGGAGCCCCAGTCTTGCTTGACCCAGCCTTGCAAATTGGGTTAATACAAAAAGCTTGTGCACATTTTTTCTCATTTGTTCCCTACACAGAAACCTTGGCTGTATTAAAAGCAATGATTACAATCAATGGCCAAATTTACAAAAAGGCTAGTGATTTTGGGTGCCTCAAAAATCTGGGTGAATTTAATTGCCCAACTTGAAATGCCTTAAAGGAGCCTGATCTGCCAAGATAGGGTGGGTGGGAGTCTGGCCAGCACTTTCTGAAAAATCAGGGCTCCTTAAAGCATCTCAGACTGACCACCTAAAATTGCTAGTGGAGTTTGAAAATCTTGGCCAACAGGCCTGGCATCAAGCTGGTGTATGGGTGCAGTTACTCACAGGAGGATATGCTTATTTAGCAGGTCTCCTATCTCAATGTTCTAAGCCATTCCCAACAGCTGCTTAATGGGGTCAATGGCCTCAGCTTTTGTCCTCTCACAATCTGAGGCCCTTTGCAGCAGGACCTTCTTCTGCTCCACATGTGACATGCTCCGTCCCTCACAATCCTTATCCAGCCATATCCCCATTCCTCAGCTACTACGTAGAAAAATCTCCCTGGTTTTCATTTGAACTGATACCAGAAAACATTTTCTTAAACTCGTAGATCCTAATCTCCCCTGCCTTGCACCTTGCATGGTTATTTACATTTCTGCAAGGTGGGTCCAAGACACTATCACTCTGATTTGGTAACGTTACACCAACCACACAGAGTACAAGGCACTAGAAAATCTGGCCTATATAACTTCCAAATGGTGAATCACAAGTGTTACCTTTCACACTAATTACCTGTTTGCGTGTGCTCTCCTGACAGATTGTTATAACTCGCAGTGGTCTCTCATTTCACACTTGAGATATGTCTACACTTGAAATGAAGGTCTGATTACAGAGCAGGCTGGAATACTTGCACCAGCTTTATCAAGCTAGCATGAGTAACTAGTCGTGAAGATGTGACAGCACAGATTTTAGAGCAGGCTGGCAAGCCAAGTATGTACCCAGGCTCCCTTAGGGCAGGGCAAGGACCGTCTTTTTGTTCTGTGTTGGTACAGCACATAGATATCACTGCAATGTAAATAAATCATAATTAATAACTCCAGTACTACCCTGAAGCCTGACTCATCGAACTTTACCTGCCAAAATGCATGTCCCACAACTGATACAAAATATGTTTTTACTTAGGAGAATGTAGTTGCCACTTCAACAGTTTTCCCTGGATACTGTTCAAATTTTACAGCTTGATTTAAATCACATGGATCAACTCATATCTAAACTTGATCTGGCTACTCAGTTACAATCGTGGATTTGGCTCAGCCTGAATATACGTTGTTCCACCTTGTCATTAACTCATCTTTTCCATATTATCATAGTCTTTGTTTATCTGTTAAGGCCAATGGAATATTTTTGGTGGATGGATGATGAGAATTCCTGATGTATCTGTCAGTGTGGTATTCTCTGTCCAGACATTCTGGGCACTTGAAGACATCTGAGAATGCTCTCAGTTTACATTCTGCTCTCTGCTAGACGTTGTGGCATTTACAGGAAATTAAGCTCATGATTAGACAAGTTGTTCATCCTAGTTAGAAAGTCAATAGGTGATGCCCATGTAATCACTGGCAATGTAGCAGCATTCCTTGGTAAACATGCTTTTTAATTCATTGCTCTTCCATCCTAAAAATATGTTGATACCAAGAAAGCTGCCAAAACGGAACTAGTGCTGTTCAAGGTGGCTTTTTGGTTCAGCTACGAATGTCTTTATCATTGATCCTGTCCTGCACTTAATATTTCCCAGTCTTAAGCACTGCTTAAAAATTGATACAATTTTTGAATCAGGATTCCTTGCAAATCCTATGAACTTGGAGGAAGTAATTGCTTCATCTTTGATCTTATCAATTCTGTCACAGGAACAAGAACCTCTATACTTTCTCAGATCCAAGTGAAGGCACAGTAAGGAGCATGAAAAAGCATTTCACACAAAGCCCATAGGATGCAGCTTCAGGGAACACTTTTGTCAAACTGAGGCCTTGTCCACAGGCATTTTATGCACCAGTTTAACTAAATGAGTTGGGAAACTGATTTAGTTAAATCTATGCACCTCCCTTGTGGGGAGCATTTTAAATTGGTTATTTTAAGAACATTGATATAAGGCATTTTTAATCCAAAAATAAGAGTTTCTACAAAAAGGGGTCGCCACAAAAGGGTTTAATTTGGGACATAGGAATTGCTATAATGGATCAGAACTGAGATCCATCTAATCCAGTATCCTGTCTTTGACAGTGGCCAGCACCACATGCTTCAGAAGAAGGTGTTAGATCCCTGCATTAGTCTGATGTGGGATAATCCATCCCCCACATTAGGGCTGCTCCTGATCTCTGATAGCTAGAGATTGGATCAAGGAGAGTCTCTTACTGTGTCTGTCAGTCAAAGAATTTACCATTTAAACAGGCAAGAATGGGAGGAAGGAAGTATTATTCCCATTTTGCAGATGAAAAAACTGAGGCGCAGTGTGAGTAAGTGACTTGCCCAAGATCACACAGGTGGTCTGGCAGAACTGAGAATTGAAGTCAGATCTCCTGAGTCTCAGTCCAGTGTTTTAAACATAAGAGCATCTTCCATTTCTGGCATTCTAGTAGTTCTTGGACTAGTGTTTGAGGTATTGGACTAGGAGTCAGGACTCCTGGATTCTCTTCTCAGCTCTATTTGGCCACCCTACTTATCTGTGCACCCTTTAGTTCAGACCATGAGTGATGTGGCATAGGAGACATCTGAATGTCTCTTCACTTTCACTCCTTCAGGATGATGGCGGTTGAAGAAGTGGAAGCATCTGGTAAAGCCTGATGGCTGATAGAAGATCAAGCATTTCTGCTGGTTTGATATCTAGGTGAAAAGTTTAGGTATCTCAGATGTAAAGTAATCTGCAAAGTGCTCCAACATTACCCAGACAAGTTGGTTTTTCAACATCATGGCTTTATGGCCTCATAGTGGCTTCCAGCCAGCATCCCCTCCACTGAATCCTATTTACAGTAGCACTGTAACACATTACTTAACTCAAGTGTCTGAAGTGAGGCACTCACTCACTCCATTCTTGTATTTCTTGATCCCCGCCAGCTGGTGAGACTTTCACTGATCATCTTTCTCTGCTGGTCCTGTGCCTCTATTCTGAGACTCAAAGGCATTGATATAGTGAGGCCAATCAAACTCCAGGTGCAGTTTAGTGATCTGCAAATGACATAAATGGAAAACACTGGCTAACACGTTCTGCAACCGAGACCCTGGGACTGATCCAAGGTCCACTGAAGTCAGTGGAAAAACTCCCATTGACTTTAATGGTCATTGCATCAGGGCCCAAATCCTGGAGTCCTTGAACCCAAAGTGAGCTTTTCAGTATTGTCATTAATCATCATTTGCACTTTTATTAGTGTTTTTCTTCTGTACATCTCAAAGTAATTTGCAAAGTAGTATTAGTTCCATTTTACAGATGGCAGAAATTCAGGAAGAGAGAGGTTGAGTGACTTGTCCGTGGGCACAGAGCAGATGGAAGATCCTCAGCAGATGTAAATTGACATAGCTCTAATGATTTCAATGGCGCGATCTCAATTTCACTAAGGTGAACATGATGGCCCCCACATGGAAAAGAATGGTGTTATCTGCTGTTATGGTGCATATGAGTAGAGGAATAGCAGCAGGTATCTTGTAGCTATCTGTTATATTTCTGTATTGCAGTACTTCATTGTGGGTGAAGCTCACTTCTTCCTCCTGGAGATGTAGGCTTTTGCCTCCTTGCTCTCCATTTAAGCGCTACGAGCCAAATGTAGGAATGAATCTAAGATGGTGTAATTTATACCTTCTTTTGTATCCTTGGCATGTAAATTACACCAACTTCAATTATCACTCACTTATTGACAGGTAACTTATACTCCCTTACACATCATTTCAGGAGCTGATCCCCTGAGTCTGAACTGGAATAATTTACCGGGTGAGTGTCTGGAAGGAGGTGCAAATGGGACCAGCATAGACTCACTTAAACTCACCTCAGAACGTGGCCCTGTTTCTAGTCATGAAAGTAGTCAATTCAATGGCTGCGAGGGCATGGTCAGTCAGTGACAGGTGAACCTCAAAGGATCTGGAGGTTTATTTGGCTATATCCCAAAGTTCGAGTGCTTTTTTATTTTTTAACCTCTTTTGTCTAAATTTGAGCTGGAAATCTCATGGGAACAGGCTCCTTCACAAAGTTTCCAGCTAACTGCTGATGTGCATGTTGTTGGAATTACCACATGAAGAGCATTTTGTTACTTCTGGTTTGGGCCCAAACCATCCAGGACAAAACCCACTGAAGAAGGCCCAGTCTTTTCATAAGCATAAGACTTCTGGCCGCCATACCACCTGTTGGGCCCTATCCAACATACCCTTGTAAACGAATGAGGAAGAGCCATAAGCCATTGTCATTAAACTTCTGTTCTTAGCGGTTCATGCACAAAGCTGGGTTTCTTCCTCCTGTTCCTACGGGATATGACATACTTCCTGACCACAAGCGACTGTGGAAGTAAGTGAATAAAAACATATACTGTAGTTAGTGACGGGCCTGACTCACCATCCCAGGATCTGGATCTGAACTTTCCCAACAGTTGGGTGTGTTCACATCCAGGATTTTGGTCTGGGCTCACATCTAAATTTTTCTGTGTTCTGTGGGGATTGGATAGCTCAGCTTCTCAATCCCATTCCCAAGCCCTCTTTTTAATGCTGCCTCAGCTCAGCTTTCAACCAGATGCCAGCTGGTGACCTGTGTGAAATGAACTGATCTCAGGCCACTTTCTGGTGTCCAGCTGGTGCTTAGGTACTATAATGTAGGGCCCTGTGATTAAATGTTCACCCCATGCAAGCCCTGAGCAGGTTAATGTGGGCCAGAAGGGGCCAATTAACCTTAGATGCTGCACCCTGAGGGGAAACCAAGAGTTGATATGCAATAATTGCAGATGAAGCCCAGCTGGGGGAAGAACTGGGCTAGGAGTATAAAGCCAGGGAATGAGAGCAGGAAGGGGCTGCAGGGAGGAGGCCTGCACGCAGTCTCTCGGGGGCAAGGGAGTTGGCCAGACTCAGAGTCAAGGAGGTGATTTGGGGTGGCAGTAAGCCCTGGTTCCTGCCCTGGACCAGGGAATTTGAGAAGGCTGAAATAGCTACATGAGGGTGGTGGAAGCTCTGATGGTAAACACAGAGATAGGCAAGGTCCTAGAGGTAAGTAGGAAGGAGCCCAGGGGGTCTGAGACTGAGCAGACCTAGCTTGCTAGTCACAGGATCCCTAGATTGCAACCCACAGTAGCAGGAGGGTCTGAGTTCCCCTGCCAGCCTGGCAAAGTGGCACAGGACTTGGAGCTGTAACAGGACTGCCTGAGATGGCATACGGACAGCTTGTCCAGGGAGACTTAGTTACCTCACAAGGAGGGACTATGTAGGGTATGTCTACACTGCAATTAAAAACCCACGGCTGGCCCATGCCAGCTGCTTAGGGCTCGATTGCTTAATTTCAGTGTAGACTTCCAGCACAGGGCTGCAGACCAAGCTCTGGGGCTGTTCCACTTTGCAGGGTCCTAGAGCCTGGGCTCCAGGTCAAGCTCGGAAGTCTACACTGTGATTAAACAGCCCCACTGTGCATATACCCATAGTGACCTGGCTGGAGGGCTGAGTCATGAAGAGAGAGCACCGCAAGTCATGGAGATAGAGAGGGCCAGAGTGTGAGCTGCTGATGGAAGGGGGGACCAGGGGCGTGAAAGCTAATTCCCAGACCCAACCACAAGGAGAAGCCTCTGCAGTGTGTGGGACTCCTTCACAGGCACCTGAAAAGAAAGATATAGATTGCAAGTATAGATGTAGATGGGTGGAGGACAGGTGTCCGCCTTGCAAACAGCACCGTCAAAAGTGTTACCAATTGGCCAGAGGGGACAAGGACTAAGTGGGCCAAGGAGAAATGGGGATGAGTGGGAAATTAACAAATGAGATAATAATTATAATAATACTTTTCACTTCCATAGCACCTTGTGCCTAAGGATCTCAAAGCATTTCATTCTGCCCTAACACCCTCCACCCTGTATGGTATGTAAGTGTTATTCCCCCTCACTCAGAGACTTAGTCCCTCTAGCACCAGGCAGAGGCACGTTAGTGGAATATGGTGGGTGTGGGTACAAACTGTACTTTGCTGCTGCTCATTGAAGTCATCAATCACTTTTGATCTGCCCTAAATCCCCACACATGTTTTAGACATCATTCAAAAGCTGTTTAACACATGAACCTATTTTTCTTGAAGATAAAGAAGACAACGTTGTAACATAATTCATTTAATTCACCTCAGCTACTCAGTGCCATTTTTCTTCCCCAGGGTCTCAGTTCTATGTGTGAACCCAAGGGGTTTAGGTTTAGGACCGCTTGCAACACAGAACCTCACATAGAAGGCTTTGAGCAGCCTCTTCTTTTCTAGAAATTCTACAGAAATCCCTCTCTCATGTAAGATTTCAGACAGGAAAAAAGAATATGCAGTGGATGTCCACGTTTTCCATCTGCAAATGCTTAAAACAAAAAGTTGCCAAAAGGGCAGGTCTTTATCTTATGGTATTTTTTGAAAGTCCTGATTGCTTTTTTGGTGTGCGTGCATACAGTGAAGACTGAATCAGAATGATGTCTGAACCACAGAAAGGAAGCCTACCATGCAATTTCCTGTTTTCTTTCCTACAAACTGTATCTTCAGATGCTACCATGGAGTGAAATAAAAGCAGAGATAGAAGCTGAAGCATGGTCAAAGACTTCAGAAAAGATTTTAAACGAGGATCTGATGAGGACCAGATCCTCAGCTGGTGCAAATCGGCACATCTTTGTTGAAGTTGATGGAGCTAAGCTGATTGACACTAGCTAAGGCTTTCTCCCCTCATCAGGGAGTGTTTTACACCCACTCTGTCCTGGTGTAAATGGCTACAGAGGGGATAGGGCAATGGTGAATCAGGTGCTAGGTCCCTGAGATAGCCCGGAGAGAAAACTTAGGGACATCAAGAGAGAGTTGAAGACAAGTTGGGCCATTCAAACAATAGTCTGAAATGAGCAAGGTGGCAGGTGAGGTGTCTGGGGGTTGGGAGCAGTGTGGTCAATGTAACGAATTAGAAGAATGAGCCATCTGTTTGTGCATATGGCTGGCTGTCCATTTTCCCTTTCCTGAACAGCACAGTTTGGATCACAGCCTATTTTCAACAATTATCCTTCCTTTCTTCCCATAGTAGAGGTCAAGCGAAGTCAAATAATAAACAAGCTGTAGACTCATTCTTTCCTCTGTCACTTATCCTGGAGGAAAACATTTTGTTTTTTTTTCACACTACTCACCTTCCTCTGTCCAAGGTTCCCAATACTCATGCTTGAAGATATACGCTGACTGAGAGCTGGGTCAGGGAGAAACTAACGTCCATGGTATAATAGGCACAGTTAGATGCATTATTAAGTTGCAGGAGAGAGGATAACCTTATCTCTCTCAGACATCTGGCATCGGTCACTGTCTGAGGCAGAATAACAACTAAAGGCTAATCTAAAGTCCGTGGAAACCAATGGGAAAAGTCACATTGACGTCAATGGGTTTTGGATCAGTGCACCATTGCAAGATGTTGAGAAGCTCTCCCATCTTCACTGCTGGCAAACAAACACAAGCCAAACAGGACACAGAATAGCTCTGTTTGGAAGATGGCCCAATGGTCATTCCTGGTGGACACTGGAAAGGGAGTGCATTGCAAAGTCACAGGCCTAGGCCCACAAAAGAGAAGGTGGTGTCTCTAGCAGAGCCAGTGCTAGGCATAAGCAGATTAAGCAATTGCTTAGGGCTCCGAGCTACCCAATGGGGCCCCCTATTAATTATTAGTATGTGTAGTGTGTGTAAGGCCCTCAGTGAACTAGCACAGCACTGGAACTCTCCAATGTTTTGAGGGTAGTAGGTCAGGGTGTTCAGATGGAGAAGAATGAATGTTGTGAGGTTGGGCTGCATTAAAGTCAGATCCTTGCAATCCAGCCCTTGAGGTCAGTGGTAGGGGAGACGAAGACTCAACTGTGAGGCAGAGGCAAGACAATAGACAGTGATAGAGTGCACCACTAACAGCCTACTGGGGTGTGCTTGAACTGGCCTGACTTGAGAGTGGTTTACGGTGGGGAGGGCAGCTAGGCTAGCAAGCAGGGCCAGCGCTTCCATTTAGGCGACCTAGGAGTCGCCTAGGGTGCCAGGATATGGGAGAGGCGGCATTTTGCTGCCCTCGGCAGCTATTCGGTGGCGGGGGGTCCTTCCATGCTCTGGGTCGTCGTCGGCAATTCTGCGGTGGGTCCTTCACTAGCTCTGGGACCAGCCGAAGTGCCCCGAAGACCGGGAGCGCAGAAGGGCCCCTGCCTAGGGTGCCAAAAACCCTGGTGCCACTCCTGCTAGGAAGAAGAATGTGTGTTTATTGATGGCAGAGGGTGTTCCCTGAAATCTGTTGACCCACAGTCTGTTTAGTCTTAATCCACCCCTGTGTGGGGAACAATGGCAAATATGACAAATGAGATGGACAGACTGGGACCCCCTCTGTCTTTACTGTGGATGTGAGATCACATGCTATAGCTGCTGCTTGTGTAGGCCCCAATGTGAAGTCAAATGAGTGGGGACCCCAGTTAATTTTCACAATCTACATAATGTGGTTGGGGTTGGATGGAGGGATTAGAAACTGGGCAGGTTGGAGGTATTTGCCATTAGGAAGGTGATGGTGAGGGAGGGCTTGGGGAGCTGGATGAGCCAAAGACAGAACTGTTTATCCAATCCCCCATTTCGGAATCTGAATAAAATGGGACCTAGATCCAAACAGCCCTGGCTTTGCAAACCTGAAATCCAATTGGCTTGACTTATATCTAGTCAGTCTGGGGGAGATCAGGAAGGTTTTCTTCAAAGGAAGAGACATCAAGGTACTTATCACTCTGGGAGCAAGACAGAATTTCACCACCTGCTAGGGGTGGTTGGATCTGGGTGAATGTCACTGGAATGTGGGGATGAAAGGGCCCCCCACATTCCTCTGTCAGAGGTGGGACCTGGAGTGATGAGCACAGCAAGCCAGCAGGTAGGGGAGATGTGGGCTGGGGCAACAGGCTCACAGAGAAGAAAAGGGGCAGCACAAGTGAACAAGAAGGCATTTACTTTCAAGTTTTGGAAAGAGCTGGAAAGGAAGAGACAGACAGCCAATGCTATCTGCTTTCCTCCTCATGGAAAACGTCCAAAGACACAAACCTGCTGGAGTTGCACATTACTGCTTAGGGAGGTTGCTTGATCTTTGTTTTCTGAAGCTCAAAGGCTGCTGTCGGTTTCCAGCTGTGTCAGTTTAGGCCTGGATATCACAGGGCTCCTCCCTTCCTCAGGCCCTGGCTAATGACTTCTGTGACACATGCATTCAAAAAAAAAGACTCTCAACCTAGGCCATCTACCAACAGTACAGTGCCCAAGAGGCAGGCTAGTTGGAGAAACTGCTCAGCACTTTTATTCGCTGCGTCTCCTTAGGCTTCTGCATGCATTTTCAAAAAAACCAAAGCGACGGAAGGTACGTCTACACAGAAGCTGGGGTGTTGTTCCCAGTTGGAGACATAGTTGAGCTAGTTCGGATTGACCTAGTGTGCAGGAGGGGCTAGCAGCCCAAATACATGCCTATCATCTCTGATGGGTACAAACTCAGGGTAGCTAGCCCCTCCTGCTGCTTGTGCCACCACAGTAACTCTATTTTTAGCACGCTAGCTTGATTAGAGCTAGCGCCTGCATGTTGCCTTAAATTCAGAACCACACCCACAGCTCGAAGTGTAGCCACACCCTTCAGTGCCTAAGTCCTATTGGCCTGTAATAAGGCTCAGTCATTAGTAAAGCTACTCCCATACAATCATGATCTCATCTCATCAGCATAAGGTCTCCCATACTAGTAACAAGATACTTAACCTTTCCCCACTGCCCCCTTCACTTGAATGTTTCCAGCGATGTTACGTTGACTACTTTCCAGTTGTTAGGAGAGAGCTGTGCCAGAGATGGGTAAATGAAAGGGGTGGAGCGAAGCAAGGGCAGCAGGAACAGCCAGTCACCACCTCTGCTTCCTCCTTCCATCTCCCACCCTCACCCAGCCCAGAGGAATTATAGAAACTAGAAATGGAAAAGATACATTTGGTTCTATCCAATCCATCTCCCTGCCAATGCAGGATTGTCTCCTACAGGACAACTTCTAGCCTTTAGTTTGATATGTTCTAAGCTCTTTGGGTCAGGGTCTGTCTCTTTGTTCTGTGTTTGTACAGTGCCTAGCACACTGGGGTCCTTGTCCATGACTGAGGTTACTAAATGCTACAGTAATTCAAATACTAGCATACAACAATACAGTAGAGATTCCATCCCTTCTCTTTTAAGACATATAATGTTTTCACCCTTCAGCTAACACATCTTCCTACCAGATGTTTACCTGCTATTCAGCTTCAATTTATCCTTTTTTCAGTTTTACCCCATTATTCCCAGTCACACTTCTATGTACCAACCCCCATCCGTTCCTTTCTCCATAGCATTAATAACCTGAAAATATTCATAAGCCATTATCTTGTACCCCCATCCTCCACATCTCCTACATATCCCTTAGCCACTCTACACTAAATTAGCTCCTTTATTTCCTCCTGTGTCATTGCCTTCCACCGATTGAGATCAAAAGACTGTGTGATAATAGATGCAAGTGATTCTACTCATCTCTATAGTTGCGAGCCAATTGTAGGGACTTTTTAAAACATCATACATACTGCACGTTTAATCTTTATACTCTGGTCTTTTGCACAAGGGAGCATGGCTCATCTTGTTGTTCTGTGTTTGCACTGTACCTAGCACTGTTGGATCCTTGTCTGTGACTGGGGCTCCAAGGTGCTCCTGTAACACAATAATATGTAATAATATTTGCCCTTTTCCTGCATCAATAGCCTTCTTCATGTGTCAGTTTGTTTTGAACTGTTGATGAAATGTTAAAGCTAATGAGCTTGTGTGATTATTGCAGACATGATGTGTAGCCCAAGGCGAATGAATTACAGAAGGTACAGTGAGTTGCAGAGGTGGTGGCTGGTTACATAATATTGCATGGGAAGCACATTTCATCTTTCATAAGTATTCAACAGAGAGCAGCAAGTCAGCAAGAAATACTTTGCTTTGGAAAAATACACTCTGCTGCATACTCATTTTTTTCTTTGAACTTATGTAACTAGTCTGACTTGAAAGGAATTGACTAAAGCCACATTATAGAACCACCACTTCATACGTAACCTACAGCAGATGCCTGGTTAACAGAGTAGTTTACCATTTAAGGCTATTTTAGGTCAGCTACCAATATCAACTAAACCAGATTAGAGGCAAAGGAAGAAGTGTTATAGGGGCAGGAGGCTGAATCAGGAGTTTGGGATTGTACTATGTGACCTTTGGACAAGTCACACCCTCTCTTGTGCCTGACTCTCTTTACCTTAATCATAGGGATAGTAATGGCTTTGGAAAGGGCTGAGTCCCACCCCATCCTCAGAAGTGCACACTGACTCTGAGTGCGTGCCCAAACTGAGGGTTGTTGGGCTTTAGGGGTATCTCAGAAACAGTAATACATTGTAAATCTTTGTCTGGATTTCCCACCTGGAACCTGGCTGTCTCTAGGATTTCCTTCAAAGACTGCCTCGGTTTTAGGTCCCTAGTTCTTTACAGCTCCTGCTGGAGCTAACTGGACTGACCTGCTGACATGGAGGAGCAATAGTTGCCCTAAATATAGGTTTTTAACACCAGAGCCTAGGGTCACTCGGTGGGGGAAGCCTGCATTCCTACACAGAGTCTTGGACTTTGCCCCCATTACAATATGTACCATGTGGGGGTGTTGTGTGTGTGGCTTCATTAGTTAAGACCAAAATTTGGATCAATTCTTGGGGGCCCAGTTTGAAACACCTTAATGCTGACAGCTGGGCAACCCAAAATGGAGGCATCCAGAATGAATGAAGATTGGGCTGTCAAGTTTTAAAGGACTTGGAGACTCTTGGTTGCAATTTGCTACAGAAGTGCAAAATATGGGCCAGGTATTCCGCTGTTGTAAATCAGGGTAGCTTCATTTGCCCAGGTTCTCTGGTCTGCTAAGGCCACTTTGAACAGCTGGAGAGAGCTGGTGAAGAAAGCCTCTTGGCAGAAAATTATTGCCTTGTTTGCTAGCTGCCCCAGTCCTGCACCCTGCTGGGAGGGGATGGTGGTGGTGGTGCTCTGAGGTAGGGCCTGGCCAGGAGGGGCTGTGATGGACTTGACCTTGAACCCATGGTAGTAGTTAGCATAGGCCCCCATCTGCTTTAACTTCTGCCTGAGCTGGGCAGCTGAGGATCAGGGAGCTGCAAGTGGCACCCTCCAGGCACCACTCCCCACTATGTCTGAGCACAGCTTGGTGGTAATAGGGAATCAAAATAATTGATGTCAATAGAGTGCTGCCAATTTACACCCATTGAGAATTTGGCCCTATACCTGCATGTAGTGATGGCTGCTCTTCTTGGGTCGAACTTTCTCTTGGAAGACAGCAGTTTCGCCGTATGATCTTTAAGGGAATGATGACCTAGGCTTTCAGAAGTGAGTAATGATTTTGGGTGCCTCATTTTTTTGGGTGCCCAACTTGAGATGCCTTAACAGAGCTGGATTTGCAGAAAGTGCTGGGCACTCACTCTCTGAAAGTCAGGCCCCTTTCAGGCATTTCAACTTGGGCACCCGAATTCTGAGGCACTCACAATTATGAATCACTTTTGAATATCTTGGCTGTTGTTTCCAGGACTGATTTTTCACAGCCCTTTAGACACATATACTGCACTGCGCCTTTGTGAACATGTTTCCCTTCCTTTTGTATCTGCCTTCTGACTTGTGGGAAAAGTGAATGGACAGTTCTAAGCATCTAAATAAATAGCAGTTGCCACATGAGCTTCTGTTTTTCAGGGTATTCAGTGGTGGAGGCAGCGAGAAGAGGCTGGGATTTAAATTAGCCCACAGTGTTTTGATGACACTTCCCTTTCTGTGTTTAGGCCATGCTGGCTCAGGCCATCATGCATCTGTCCAAAGTCACTGCAAAGCAAACAAGACAGCCATTGATCTTTCAAAAACTGCAGCAGTGTGTGTCTGCCTGTGTGTCTGACTGTCTCCTGTTATTGCTGAGCCTGAAACATGATAACTCATATAGGGTAACCGATTTAACTGATTTCACTGAAGTACTGTCCCATAAGGAAAACCCAAGGTTGGATTTAAAGGGCTAGACAATGGAGCAGCTGTGACATTTAGATATTGCTTTTGGAACAACACTCTAATAATACATCACTTTATTCTGCTGGGTTATGCTCCCGTCTTGTTCATGGTAGAAATCACAATATCAAAATTGGTAAAATAACTTAAGTGTTGCTTGTTATGAAGCAAGTTAAAAGTGAAAATGCTGCTGAAAAAGCTGTACCTCACTTCCCAGGCTTCTCCATCTCTTTCACATTCATTGAGCAATTGGTGCACGCAGAAAGAAATATCACTCTACACTCGATAGAAAGATGGGAGCTGGGTGTATTTCTTTCAAGTTTTCGCAAGATGAATTTAACAGCACCAATTATAGTAATAATCAGGGCATGGGTGTTCGGTAGCCATGGTCCCAGCCATTTAAACCACTCCTTACCACTGAATTGGGCTCCAGGATCTCAGCATTCATTCAAAATACTAGAAACTTGTAGCCCTTGTGGTTGCAAAAATAACCTTAAAAACCATAAACCAAGTGGAACCAATGACGCAGTCTTCCTGAATCTGCAAAGAGCATGAAACAATAGCTGTGTGACATGTGACCTGCCTCTTTTTTTTCCAGTGGAACGTTAACTATAAAAATGCATGACAGCTGAGATGGTTGAAATTTATCGAACGAAAAGTTTTCTCATCAAAATAGTTGTTTTATTAAAACAATTTTTGGGAGGAAAATTGTCACAATTGAAAATTTTTATTTTACTAAAATACTAGTTCTTCCATAAACCTTTTAAAATAATAATACTGTTAAAAATCAAAACAGCCTGTATTACTGAAAATTGGGGTTTGTGTTTATGAGAAATTTCAATGACAATTTTGATAATGTTTTTGATACAATTTTTAGATAGCTGCAGAATATGTGAAAAACATCAGAAAAAAATGAAACATTGAAATGCAAATAACTTCAGCATTTCAAACCTTTCCACAAATAAGGACAAGTGCAAAGTACTCCATTTAGGAAGGAACAAGCAGTTGCACACATACAAAATGGGAAATGACTGCCTAGGAAGGAGTACGGCAGAAAGGGATCTGGGGTCATAGTGGATCACAAAGTAAATATAAATGAACAATGTAACACTGTTGCAAAAAAAGCAAACATCATTCTGAGATGTATTAGCAGGAGTGTTGTAAGCAAGACACAAGAAGTAATTCTTCCGCTCTACTCCGTGCTGATTAGGCCTCAACTGGAGAGTTGTGTCCAGTACTGGAGAGTTGTGTCCAGTTCTGGAGGCCACATTTCAGGAAAGATGTGGACAAATTGGAGAAAGTCCAGAGAAGAGCAACAAAAATGATTAAAGGTCTAGAAAACATGACCTATGAGGGAAGATTGAAAAAATTAGGTTTGTTTAGTGTGGAGAAGAAAAGACTGAGGGGGGACATGATAACAATTTTCAAGTACTGTGATGGGGCAAGGCCAGAGGGCTATAGTAAAGTACTGAGAAACAGGTTTGTTAGCCCCAGGCTAAACAAATCCCTAGTACCCTAGTAACCAAATGGCAGTTGGCTCCAGGTTAATCAAGGCCACCTGGGGCCAATTAAGATCTGTTCTAGAAGGCAGTGGAGATAGCTACTTTGATTAGATCACCTCACCTGCAGCCAATCAAGGCAGGCTAATCAGGGCACCTGGGTTTAAAAAGGAGCTCACTCCAGTCAGGCAGGGAGGAGCCAGAGAAGGAGTGTGTGTGAGGAGTTGGGAGCAAGAGGATAAGGAACTGAGACTGAGAGAGTGTGCTGCTGGAGGATTGAGAAGGACAAATATTATCAGACACCAGGAGGAAGGTCCTGTGGTGAGGATAAAGAAGGTGTTTGGAGGGGGCTATGGGGAAGTAGCCTAGGGAGTTGTAGCTGTCATGCAGCTGTTACAGGAGGCACTATAGATGGCTGTGATCCACAGGGCCCTGGGCTGGAACCTGGAGTAGAGGGTGGGGCTGGGTTCCCCCCAAACCTCCCAACTCCTGATCAGACACAGGAGGAGCTGACCCAGACTGGAGCTGGGTTCCACAAGAGGGGAAGATCACTGAGGTGAGCAAATCCGCCAATAAGCGCAGGACCCACCAAGGTAGAGGAGGAACTTTGTCACAGTACACAAAAAGTTGTTACAAGGAGGAGGGAGAAGAATTGCTCTTAACCTCTGAGCATAGGACATGAAGCAATGTGCTTAAATTGCAGTAAGAGAGATTTAGGTTGGACATTAGGAAAAGCTTCCTAAATGTCAGGGTGGTTAAGCACTGGAATAAATTGCCTAGCAAGGCTGTGAAACCTCTCTTGAGCTCCCTTCCCAGTCCTATGATTCTAAATATTGGTTTTCATTTTTTGACCAGCTTGAATGTAAATAGATGCATTATTAACTATTTCATGGAGCATTTTGGAAAAACATCCAGTTGGCGTGCTTATCCTGCAGTCTCAGATCACCTTTGATGTATCCTCAGATGCCAACAGCCTTAATTGCCCCTACTAAGCTACCAAAAACTCCACCTTCCCTTCCATGCAATGAAGTGTAAGATGCAGTGATTTGCAGTCAATACTATTATTTGCAGCCTACTGGAAACTGAAAATGTGGAGACAGTGCAAAATAAATGCAATTTCACATAAAAAATAAACAAGTCAGGGCTTGAGTGTGTACAAGTGCTGTACTGAGTGTATTATTTATTTCCTTATTTAATGCATTACTAACACTTGTTTATGAATGTATATAAACTGCTGCAGGAACTCTATCGTGCCACACTAGAATGCTGCAGAACTGCTGAATTTTGCCATAGAATTTGGGACCACTTTGCCAGAAACTACATGGGGCCTCGCTAACAAAGGCAGGGACTGTGGATTTGGTCATCTGGTGTCCATATACACATGTATGGAAGGTCTAAAACAGAGCAGGAGTTGGAAGCAAATGTTTCTACCGGTTTATTTTAGTAGAACTATGTAGGGGATAATGAGCAAACTAAATGCCCTAAACACTAGAGCCTAAAGGCTAAAACAGAACAGCAGCCAGGAATGCATGTAATATCCTATCTAATTGCAGTTTACAGATGAGTTGCTTAGGTTTATGCTGAAACGCCCTGTTTGTTACAAGTCCTAATGTGGTGTCTGAAACCATACTTTAGAGATGGATCCAAACCCTGAACGCAGGCACCCAGAGCCCTGATTGTTGGGAAAGTTCAGCTCCAGATATAAACTTTGCAGCTGGCGCCCTCTCTGTTATGGTGTGAACCAAAATTGCAGGCTCCTCACTCCATGCTTTTGAAGAAGCTTGAATCCAGATTCGGATTTGAGATGTGAAGCCAGTGCTGCTACCATTTTCCTTTTCCATTATGGGCCCACAACTGTGGAGCGCTCAGCCTCAGTCACAGAGCACCTTACACTTACCCGGATCAGTGGGTAGTGATCGATTTATTGGGGATTGATTTATCATGTCTAGTGTAGACAAGATAAAATCAATCCCCCATCACTCTGCTGATGACTCCAGAACTCCACTGTGGCACCGGGGAACATCAGCGGTTGACTCGCTGCTGTCCTCACAGCCAGGTAAATCAACCTACGATACGCAACTTCAGCTACAGGTAGACCTAGCCTAAGGGACATAACTGCTCTTTGGATAAGGGGAAGTTAGCGGTAACGAACTGTGCTGCATTCATAAGACTCTGCACCCCTACAGTGCTTTGTAGCTACAGAACCTTGGGCAACTAGTGAAGGGGAAATCCTCTTCACTGAGCAAAGTCATAATAAAAGGGGTGATAAAGATGGAATCCTCTCCTGAGATCATGGAATGTCAGCAAATTTGCTGTTACAGGCAAATCTGTTACTATGGGCACAGCTGAGCCCCCTTTATGCAGCAGATTTGGTTGGCCATTCCCTTCTGTCCAGGCAAGCATCTGATTGTCTCAATCCAACACCTGTTTTTTGGTAAGCATGTTCTATCAGCTGACTCCAGCAGTATGCCTACACAAGTCATCAAAAGGTGTGACTGCAGCACGCATAGGGATACCCAAACTAGCTTTGATCTAGCTACTTCAGATAACAATAGTAGTGAAGCTGTAGCAGCGTGGGCAGTGGCACAGGCTGGTAAAATTCTGTCCAGGACATGGGGTATCTCCTTGAACAGCTAGCACATATTTCTGCCTATGTTACTGTGGTTTCACTACTCTCGGTATTTGAACTAGCTAGATCAAAGCTAGCTCAGGTATAGCTATACGTGCTGCAGTCAGATCTCTGACTGCTGGGTAGACATACACTCCAGATGCCAAGCCTGGGAGTTTTGACAGGGGACAGCTAATTATGGTTGCCAGTGTCATGTGAATTCTTTTCTCTTTTCTTCTCCCATTCAAACTTACTAATGATACAGGCTGCTTCTGACCTCCCTTTAGAAGGCCCTGTCAGGAATCAGAGCCTGCTGCAGACTTAGACTCCTGGCAGTTTTATCAGTACAGCTGGCCTGCAGCAGCTTGCCTGACTGGCTGGCCACACCACCTATTTGCCTGGAGGGGTAAGCAGGTTGGCTCTTACGCAAGCAGCAGTAACTTGCTCAATGTTTATGCCTATTGTTGTGACTGATCCTGCCTTGCACCCCTCCTGGCTTCAGTTCCTGACTCTGGCTTGACCCTTAGCTCTGGTATCTGGTTCCTTACCACCAGCTTGACCCTTGGCTCCAGCTTCAGATTATTGATGCCTGCTCTGACCCTAGTTCTTGGTTCCTGATAGCTGCGCTGACCACTTGGCCTGATGTCCACACTGACCACTAGGCTAGACAGCCCTCATCCCAGTAGCCTGACAGGCCCATGGCTAGCTCTGTCCAGCTTCATGTCCTGCTCTGAGGTTTCCATGCTCTGTTTTTAGGTCACCTGGAGGGGGATGTATCATCTGGAGGTGGGTTTTTGAGCCCACTGAGAATGGTCAGACTTCACTACCCCGATCTGAAATAACTGTTTGGAAGAATGATTTCGTTTTCATCTTGTTGCTATTGGCAAGAGGAGGAGTACAAAGTAAGAGAAGAACTTGTTCCTGGCTGACTTCAAAACAGAATGGCTCCCTGTTTGCTTTTCTAAATCCTCACTAGGTGGGGATGATTTCTGGGGGTTTGTGATCCCAGGTGCATAGTTTGCTTTCTGTCTTGCCACAGCAGTTTACCTTATTTACAAAAGAGGCTTTCAGCACCTGACCCCGTGCCCAGGGCAAGCTCTGCAGCCTGTAATTGTCTAATTAGCTTGTGTTAGTTTATGCATCTGTACCAGTACGTGAACAGGTTATTTCAGTGTGTATCCAATCAAATGTTTAACAGGCTTTCCTGTGCTGCTGTTTAAATGATGTGGCCATGTGTGTAGGTAGAGAGAGAAGGAAAAATGAGCCCAGGCCAGAATGCTAGATTTGAATTTTGAGGGTATTCAAAATCCACAGCTAAATCCCAGTTTGTTTTTTGTAAATGCCCTTTATCCTCATAAGAGACTGAACCCAAGCCCTGCCTCTAAACACCCTTAAACTTCAGGGTGTTCAAGAGTTGAAGCCTCAGCTGATTTTTGACAGTGTATAAAACAATGGCCTTCTGTCTTTTTACTTTGTGCCTTTTATTTTGTTTTATTGATGGGCCAAAACAGCAAACTTCCTCCCTCTCTTTCGACAAAACTTTGGGGCTCAGATAAAACCCTCAGGGGATATGCCAGAGTACCTTGTGTACCGTAATGAAGGGGATATTGAAGTAGATCAGGTGCTTTTATTTCCCCTTCCAACAAGGGGACATTTAGTAAATTGAAAGGCAGTATGTTTAAATATCAATAAATGGAAATATCATTTTATACAACACATAGTTAACCTGGGGAACTCATTGCCACAAAAAGATCAATGTTAGAGTTTTGTTTTCTAATGTTATATGCTGGGAAATTATATGGAACTTAGAGTGAGGAGATGGAAGGTTGAGATTTTAATTGGCTTTGCTTGTCCTAGTTCTACAGAGCCAACGTAGCTACTGGAGAATGAGCTGCAATCTATTTTGTGTCGTGCACCATCACGCTGTCAACTAAATTTTCCCTGAAGAATGTTTTTTACTGATGCTGATATAAGAGGCAGAGAAAACCTAGCTGAACTTTCAGATCCTTTAAAGGGAATTGGCAGCTAGAAAACTTGGCTGTTGACTTGTACTTCAAGCACATTTTCAGAGGAGTAAATAAGAGAGAATGAATATGGAACTCCGCAACATCACTTTCACAGAACCACGGTTCAGACTATAGCCACCTTTCAAAGCCCCAGTTGCACTTGGCTCAAAGGAGGAGATAGTGACACTAAAAACTAGTCAGGTAGAGCCAGTGTTAATATTTTCAGTGCCTTCAAAAGAGAGGAGTATGTAAACTAATCCTGCCTCTGTTGTTATGAAGTTACTAAATAACATCCGCACAAAATCAAAGTTATGTTTAAAAATGAGGGCGAGATACAATTTTCCCCATTTATTTTTTCAGGGAGTGATTGCTGAAATGCTTGGTGAAGGTTGATTTCCCTTCCTAATCCCTATGTGAGGCATCCACAAATAGCTCAGAAAACTCAGGTTCACTCCTAATGATCAATAGCTGACAGTACTAAACCTAAGCATGGAATTCCATCTGGTAATCTCCGTAGTTCCCATCAACCAGGACTCAACTAGTGGAGACTGAAGTCTTGAACCATTCGTGAATATGGACTATAAGTGTATAACTGGGCCAAATTCTGCAGTCCTTACCCAGGCAAATCTCCCCATGCCGTGACTGAGAAAGGACTGCAGGAATTACCCTCCCAGGAAAGACCTTCTAGCCTGGTATCCTGGCCAGTCTGATGACAGTAACCAATACCAGATTCTTCAGAAGAAGGCATAAGAACTCCATAATGCATCTAACTGTGCATTCCTATCTAGCTAAGGGATAGTCTTCCCAAACATTTAGCGCATGGCTGTGAAACTAGCCTGCTATTATCCACGCGGATCCTACTGATGCTCACTAACAGCGCCCTAGTGTGCTTTGACCAACCCCCCCTTTGAAATGAGAGTAGATCAAAGCCCATGATACTTATAGGGCCCCCACCACCACAGTATCTGAGAGCCTCACAATCTGTAAAGTATTTATCCTCACAACACCCCTGTGGAGTAGGGCAGTGCTATTATGGGGGCCTGTCTTCACTGCAGAGTTAACTCAAGTTATAACACGAGTGCTGCTCCTACGCAAGTCCCCTCCATACACAAAAACCTTCACTCGACTGTGGCAGTGCTTTTAACTCAAGTAGGGTGGCCCGTTAGGAGATGTAGGCTACAGCTCATGTTAGCACACCTCATCAGCTGCTGACACAACCATTCTGTGCTGCTAATCCAATCACTTTGTGCAACTCCAGTGTTAGTTTGCAGTGTGGTTGCTCTCACTACAGCCAAGATAACCTGAGAGGAGCTAACTCACACACAGGTAGCTTGAGTTAACTCTGGCAGTGTGGATTCAGCCACTGTGTGACTTTCCCAAAGTCACACAGGAAGTCCATGGCAGAGTACAGAATTAATCTGGGTTTCCCAAATTCCAGGCTAGCATCCTAACCACTGGCCCATCCTTCCTCTCCATCTCTATTATGCTGTGGGGGGAAATTTCTTTCTAACCACAGCAAGTAACAAGTTGGTGGTGCGACGTGTGAGGGCATATTTGCAGAATGCACCTCTTGGCAATGTCAGTGAATGCAGCTTGCTAGGTGAGGAATGAGTGCAGGCTGAGAGGAGGGTGAACAAGAAAGCTTCAGTGAGGGGTGTTCTTTTACAGACTGCAACAAAAAGGAAATGGGAAGCAGAGATTCTGTGCTCCTTATCAGGGCAAGCTCTGGCTTTTTTGCCGCCCCAAGCAAATAAATACATAAATAAATAAATTAAATAAAGGGACGAGGCCACCAGAGCAGCAAAGCAGGGGGGGGGGAAAAAGCAGCTGGAGCGGCGCGGCTGGAGCGGCAAAGCAGGGAGGCGGGGGGAGAAACAATGGTGCGGCTGGCAAAGCAGGGGAAAAACAAAACAAAAGGGGACTCCCTGTGCTGCAGAGTGCATGCCTGGTCTAATAGGGGGGAAGGGGAGGGAGCGGTGGGGAGAGAGAGAAGGGAGGCATCCAGTGCTTCAGCGGGGTGCTCGCCACGCAGCCCCGACCACCACGCAGCCTGTCGGGAGGGCTCCGTTCCGGTCGGCGGGGAGGGAAGGACACGGGCTGCCCTGCCGAGTTTGCTGCAGAGTGCTCCCCTCCTCCATGCCGCTGCCCCCTGCAGGGCGGCCAGAGCAGCAAACAACAACAACAAAAAAGCAGCTGTGCCGCCCTAGGTCTGGGTGAAATGCTGCCCCGTAGCATCTGCCGCCCCAAGCACGAGCTTGCTCAGCTGGTTCCTAGAGCCGGCCCTGCTCCTTATCAGTGGAAGTCATGGGAACTGCTTTTCTTCGCACAAAAGTCTTGTCTTGTGCTAGCCTGGTTGTGATTTGACCAGACCAACATTCAAGTCCATGTGGTCCTAGATGAACAATTTGTACTTCGGGGGTTCCTATTTAAAAACTGAGCGGCAGAGGAGGAGAAGGGATCAGTGTGTTAATCAGGAGAGTGCAATGCAACCGAGATCAAGAGTGAGCTGTTTATCTGTAACAGGACTCTGATGCCTTAGCTGACATTTCTGCAGGCAGGAACTGCCTGTTTGCAGTTTTGACCAGTTCTCACTCAGCTAAACAGGAAGTGTGTGCAGTCTGTAAATAAACAAATTACACTAGAAGACACCTTGATTCTGTATCATCAATTTCTCCCACTAGGAACATGACCAGCTGCAAAGGCTCCAAAAGCTGCTACTGCTCAGCAAAGAGGCCTATAATACAAATAAATAATCTTCTTTGGAATCCTTCTGAGCCTTTGGACTCCATGCTGTCATGTGGCAATGAGTTCCCCAGGTTAAGCATGAAATGTAAAGCAACCCTATTTCATTTGATCAGTTTTTAAATGGTTGCCTTTCCTTGTCATTGAATTCTCCTTTTTTCTTGTTTTATGAGAGAGCATCCTATTTACCCTCCCTGTGCCATTCATTGTTTTCTATATTTCTGTCATGTTCATTGTATCCATCTGTCTCTAAACTGAACAGTGGTCTGAATCTTTGTAATGTCCCCTCATATGGAAGTCTTTCCCTGCCTATGATCATTTTTCCTGCCTGTCCCTACACTCCATCTATTTGGCTCTCCCGTTGACTCATTGCATGAACCTGGGTAAATCAAATGCAGCCAGATTGTGATGCCCTTACTCTTCTTAAATAGTGTCTTGCTGCGCAAATCGAAATCTCATTGAAGTTAGTGAGACAACTTGTGGAATAAGTAGTCAGTGAATCATGATCTGGCCCTGAATTCCTCTTCCCATCGGCATGATGAGGATTACTCTGTACCCTCCTTTGTGAAGCATGCTGAGATCTATGAATCAAAAACTCTGAGTGCTGAGAACCAGTCTGATTATTTACAGCATATTTGTAGGATATGGGGATCATGCCGTTATGAAAGAACTTGTAAAACAGGAGGGGTAAATATTTTCTAAAAGCTGAAGATTTTTGAAAATTACCAGAGGGAGTGATAAAAGGAAAGGACTGCCTGGGAGCAATTTTTGAGAGTGATATTTTGCATGTCATTAGCTATATGTGGTGAAATAAATCTTCCATGCATTGGCCTCAAATAAGTAATTACAGGAAATGTATGTCCTGCTCCCTGGGGCTTGTCTCTGCTTTCAACCATAGAATAGCTTTGGTTGGGGAAATGCGGAGGACCAGAGTCCTCGGGGAATGGTACAAGGAAGAAATAAAACCTCTCTGTTGGCTTACAGGCATTGTCAGTTTTTCTCCTGGATGTATTGAGGAAGAGCTTTCTGAATCAACTGACTTTTATAGAGAATGAGCCAACTGTCTCCATGGTGTAACTCTGCTGACTTCACTTCTGCCAAGAATGAATTTGACCCAAAGCCTCTTATTTTGCAAAACCTGGAGCATTTGTAAGGGATAATCAAATCTGGATGACTTTCACATGCCACACGGGTCTTAATCTGAAGTAGGTCTTTAAAGGCATTATCTACACAACAATAAATTAAAAAGAATAAGTCACTAAAATATATTTTATAGAAGTGAATAATAGAAACTAGTAACTTCCACAAGAAGCTGCTATCTTGAATGTCTAAAGGCAAAGTGTAAAATACAGAGAATAGAGCTCCTGCTTGAATGTATCGGATATCAGAGACCTTCAAAATTGTTGTAAATCAAACTATTTTTTCCTTGCAGTGTTTCTTAAATTAAAAATGGTTAGTCCACGTTAGGTTCTGGTTAAGGTCAATGCTCATAGCTGAAATCACATGAGTTTTGTGTCAGGGGGCTTGCCCTGGGTGCTGGAAAGCCTGGGCCTAAACCAATCCTGATTAATCGATGAGCCCCACCTGAGAGTAATCTGGTGATTCCTGAGTAAACTGCAGGTGTGTCTGTAGGGAGCGAGAAGGCTCTTGCAGGGTCCCATCTCAGTGGAGGGGAGATCAAAGCAGGAAAGGGAGCACAGTTCTCCGGGCAGGGAGGTCTGGGAAAGACCCTGACTAACCAGCAAAGTGAGTAGGAGACTTAGAGGGGAACTTGAGAAGAGAGGTGGCAAGTGGCTCAAGGAAAACTACAGCAAAGACAAAGGCGCAGACCTAGCTGTGTGGTACAGGGCCTAGGCTGGAACCTACAGTCAAGGATAGGACTGGGTTCCCTTACTGGCCCCTGGGAAGGGGCCTACAGACCCCTAGAAAGGCTTGTTGAGGCCAGCAAGGGGGCTGCAGGCTGAACTGAGGATAGGCTAAGGAAGAGCCCCAAACAGGGTAGAAGGCCTTCTTTCTGCTAAAGAAACTTTTAGTTTGGGCCAATGGTATCCCCAAAGGAGTAGATTAAAGCTGATGACCTGAATAGAGGGCTGAGTCATCGGGCAGAGAAATCACTGTAGCACTGAAGTGATCATCGGTGGGTGACGCTAGCCCAGTGAGAGAACTGCAATGCCCTGGGGGATTCGTGGTGGTGAGTGGATTTACAAGTTTCAGAAACAGAGGTTGTTTATAATTGGAACTTTACATCTGACCTCTCCCAATGGTGAGGTTTGGTTATAATGGCATCTTGATATGAGCCACCCCTGGGTTCAACTTACCAAAACAAATGCGAGACCGATGAGGTTTTGCTGAGCCAAACACAACCTGCTCCCCATGATAGAGATCAGACAAAACAGAAATCTTTCAACTGAATCCCCAAATTTCAATGGTTTGGATAAACTGGAATCCAGATGTAAGCTACTCCTAGTGTTTAAATCTACAGGGAGAATATAGAAAGGCAGAATATAAACATCCTGGTTAGAATTTGGCCATGACACTTTGGTAATCCCCTATATCTAATGAAAAAAAGAGCCAGAAGGGTTTGAGGAACCTTAGACAACGACATCATCATAACAAACAATCTCATTGGCCAGTCACAGCAAGGCACTGTTGCTAGCTGCTTCTGCATGCAGTAGCCTCATACATTTTAGTAGTGGCTACACATATCACACTTTTTTGTAACATTTTACCCCACATCAATCCATTAATTTTGGTGCCAAAGACATGTTGCCTTTATGTTTATTTTGATTCACTCCCCCACTGGGAGCCTCAGGCATATCCAAAATGGCAGTTTGGTCCTGTCATTGTTTATGGAAAAATAAAATCCTGTTGCTGTCTTTTCCAGATAATTTACTTGGCCTTGACTAATTTTCCATTCTGTGAAGCTTCTCTCTAGAGTTCAGCTGATTTCCCCTTGTTCATTTACCTTCAGATGTTCCTCTGCCAGTCCCTGAGCCTTCCCAGTGTTGATACACTCATACTTACAGATTCTTCTGTGTTCTGATTCATTTAGTCATCTGTTGCTCCATTTTTAATTTTACCAACCCTTTCTGATGTGCTTTTGTGTTACTTCTGGCTCTCTGAAGCTGTGCAATACAATTGTCTTCTCAGACATTGTGTTGCTTCAGCCAGCTCGGCAACTTCTAGTTTTTCTACAGTTGAAACCAAGATCTCGCGGTGCTGGGAGGTCAACCTGGATCTCAAACGTCGGCGATGGGAATGGCTGCGAGAGTCGCGGTGCCGGGAGCTGGAGCAGTACCGAGAGTACCGGGTCGGACGAGACGTTGATCTGTGCTGCGAGTACGACCGGTACCGGATAGGCGAGCGGTGCCGGGACAGCGAGCGGCGATGGGACCATGACCGTCCATGAGATCGTGAACGGCGCCGGGACCTTGATCATGATTGGTGCCAGTCTGCCATGCCGATGGAAGGAGGTCTCAATATAGCTGGTTTGCCTCTGGAGTGTAGAACCTGCACCGGCGGTGCCGGGGTTTGAGGCAGGACAGACTCCATCATGGCTATAAGCTCCCTGGCTGCGGCAAATGTCTCTGGTGTAGAGGGGACCGTAACCTCAACCATAGGCCTTGGCGGGGAGCTCTCAGGGACCGAACTCGACGGCCCTCGCGGGACCGGAGTCAATGGTACCGCAGCAGTTGGTGCGACGGCAGGTGTAGGTGCCAGGCGGTCTGAACGAGGCTGCAACTATAGTGTCAAGGACACAGAGGTAGTGGAGGGCTTCGACCTCTTCTGCTTCGGGGAGAGAGATCAGTGCTGAGCAGGTCCCTGCACCAGAGATGGCCGGTGTTGCGGTGTCTTGGCGGTGCCGGGACGGTCCGGTGTTGGAGGAGCACTGCTAGCAGATTGCTCCACGCTTGGTGCCAAGGATGGAGGGTTCAAAGCTGCCTCCATGAGGAGATTCTTTAAGCGAAAGTCTCTTTCTTTCTTTGTCCTAGGTTTAAATGCCTTGCAAATATGGCACTTATCCGTAATGTGCGATTCCCCAAGGCACTTTAGACACGAGTCGTGGGGATCGCTTGTGGGCATCGGCTTATGACAGGCCGAGCACGGTTTAAACCCTGGTGAACTGGGCATGGGCCCTAGCACCGGGTGCGGGGAAGGCTAATGCCTGAACCCCACTGAACTATATACACTAACTAGCTAAGAACTATTAAACTAACTATAACTATAGATAAAACCAACTATATACAACAAGATAGTGAAGAACAAGGTGTAGCTAGGGGAGTGGAGGACAGCTGAGCCGCGCTCCACTGTTCCAACGACTGACACGGGCGGTAAGAAGGAACTGAGGAGTGGTCGGGTTGGTAGGGGTATATATCCGGCGCTACTCCAGGGGGCGACCCAGGCGACCCGCCGAGTTTGCTTCCAACGAACGTGCACACGGCGCGCGCACACCTAACTGGAATGGATATGAGCAACACATTTCAAAGAACAACAGTTACAAAGGTGAGTAACTGTCTTTTTTTGTACAGTTAAAACCAAGATCTCCTGAAAAGGTCTAATTCTGCTCCCTTTTCAGGAGAGATCATGTTGTAGGGAAGCTGCCCTTCCCATTACAGCAATCTGTGCCAATCCTGCAAATGAAATAGGAATTCACCTCTGCTATAGATCAGCATG
>NC_133769.1:163603848-163636486 GCF_003597395.2 Chelonoidis abingdonii | reverse complement strand
TCTGCAGCACCAGGGAATTGGTGGGAGGGAAAAGACAAAGGGGGAAGAGAGAGAGATTCTTTTCTGTTTCCTGGTATTTGGTTGTCTCTTTGTGGAAGAGAAGAGACATGCTTCTTGGTATTGTGATGTAAAGAGGTTGCATCAGTAACTCTCAGGTTAGCCCAGAGAGGAAATTTTGGGTGGGAGAGAGAGGGGGAAGGGAAGTGGGTTATTTCCCTTTGTTGTAGACTCAGGGCATCTAAGTCTTGGGGGTTCCCCAGGGAAGGTTTTGGGGAGACCAGAGTGAGCCAAAACACTGGAATTTTTGGATGGTGGCAGCGATATCAGATCTAATCTGGTAATTAAGCTTAGAGGAATTTATGCTAGCTTCTCAGTTTATGAACGCTAAGGTTCAAAACTGAGTAGGAAAGCTATGATACCCTGCTTGTGCATTGGTTTGATGCAATGTTACAGTGTGAGAAGAAATATGCTGAAAAGCATACAGGAGCAAATTCTGCAATTACAAACACAGGTAACCTGAGAACAAAGAGTGAGCAGGTTTTCAAAGGTAATGTTTCCCCTATTTGCCCAGAGGGATTAGCCAAAATTCAGGGTCTAGTGGGATGTTTCTGTTAAGAGGAGATTCCTACCCTGTTCACAAAGGCCTGTTTCTCTGTATATTCTTTCTAAATAAACAAGATTGCAGCAATGAAATACCTGACCCCAGAATCAAACAGCAGGAGATCTAAGCCCCTTTCTAGCCAGCACTTAGCCCAGAAGATCTCTTTAGGCTTTTCTCGGGGGGCACACTCCCCCTGCTTGTTCTGGCTGTGTCCTTGGCTTTCTGCTGCTTTGTTGTCAGCTCTTCTGATGATTCTCTTGTTTCTGTCACAGAATACAGAAATACACCTCTACCAAACAATACCCATCAAAACCTCTCTGCCCACGTGTGCCTCTGTTCTAGGTGGAGACACATACCTATGTTTGGGGTGGAGGCTGCTATTGTTTCAGCTATCTAGTTCCATAAAGAAGCTTAATTGTTTTACATTTATCCGTAAGAAAGGGAGGCTGTTACATCCACCAATTTTTTTGAGGTTTTATCCAACCCCGAACAACAATATGATACGAAAGAAGTGGATTTGGCCACCTAAGATGCTACCTGGCTCAATTCTTCCTCTGATTCTCCTCAGCCAATTGAGTCTTGTACTGTACTGAGGGAAGCATGCACTTGGGTAACTTATTACCCAGGTGCATTAGAAAGTTACATGAAAGCCTAGTCTTTATCTGACCTGAGGCTGAAGCCAGGCTTGTTAGTTGATGCACCAAGATTATTGGGTGCTGGACAGATCTCATTAGCATCTTATCTTTGAGGGATGGACAAATATCATAACATCCATACAGTACAATTTAATTCACCGAGAACCCTCATTCCGGCTACATAAAAATGATGAGAACACTATCTTCTTGTTGGACAAGCAAGATGGTGCTCCAGAATATTCTTAGATAAGTCACCTTTAAAATGTCTATCACCCACTGTCTTCCATTCATATCATTCTCTAATTAGATCTCTGTAATCATTCAGGCTGGTCAAATTAAAACTGAAGCTGAAGGTATCTGAACCTGTAAACAGCTGTGTCTGAGTTAGCTAGAAATCTCATCTAATGGCCTATACAAACCTACCTGCTGTCCAGATCCCCGTGGTATGATTCATATTATCTAGTGCATGATATTGTACATGGCATGCTATTACAAGCTGTCAATGTCATTGTTGTGGAGTTTTCTTGTTTTGTTTTTGTGTTGGTTTGGGGATTTGTTTGTTTGTACTGAAAAAGCCCTGCTGAGTCAGGACTTTTCTTGTTATAGAAACACTTCTTTTTTGTTTTGGACCGGGTGATGGAAGGAGGTTTTGAACCCTTTGAAGAGTTAGAACCTGTCTCTAATTTGTTGGGTGTGAATAGCAGCTTCTTGAGAACTAGGTGTCCTTTCTCTTTTTGTAACTGAAAGCACCGCTTGATCTATGACCATTCTGTCGAGGAGATAACTTTCTTTTTTTAAATAGGAAGGTAGCATTGTGTAATGGTTAGAACATGAAATTGGTAATCAGGAGACCTGAGTTCTATACACAGTTCTGGCACTGGCTTACTGTGTCTCAATTTTCTCATCATTAAAATGAGGATAATGATAGCTCAATTTACAAAGGAGAGTAAATGGATAAAGATCACGATATAAGTGCAATGTATTATCATTAATATACCAGTAGCAAGGATCTTTTTATCCAAGAATCCCAAAGTGCTTTACAAACAAAGTCTGATGTAGCACTCCTCACTCCACTGAGTAGTCCCATTGGCTGTAGTGGGACTTGCATGAGTAGGGGCTGCAGGATTGTACTTATATACACACATATATATAGGTGAGAGGGGGGCCCGTTTGCTCACATGATTCTACGATTTAAGTCAGTGGTAAAATTCCCCTTGACTCCTTTAAGAGCAGGATTGGGCCCAGTGTAACTTAATTCATGGTAGTGCCTTGTTTCTAGTACTCGGCACGTACAATAATAGTATCACTGTGCACGTTAGTTGTGATATCGGTGTCAAGCGCTGGTGAAGGCTGATCTTGGCCAATGTGTGTCCATCTCTCCTGCAGACACACCCCTCCCTACTCTTCTACTTGTGTTAACATCATGGCTCCTCCATTTTTAGCTCCACTGTTGAGTTCGAGGTAGCCAGTGTGTGTGGCTCTGGGGATTAATGCTGCAAACATATACTCCTTGCCTGCTGGTATAGAAGGGCTCAAGGTCTGCTTGTGGGGAAATTTGTTTCTGTATAATGTAAATGGTGCCAGCTGGAGATAGTGGTGAAAGTATTCCATAGCATCTTCTGAGGGAAACTAGTTGAGGGGGAGTGAATGGAGTGGGGGCTACAGCCAGCTGTGTGAATAGAAGAGTACCTGGAGGGAGTGGACTCAGTTGTAGTTCCCCCTCCCAAACTATCTCCTCCCCATAAATAGAGTCAATATGGGGGAGCAGGGTGAAGCCAGCATGGATGTCAAATGGCAACAAAGCATGGAAGACTGGAGAGCAGTCCTGGACTTGGTCCCTTCTAACCCAGATTTCTAGCCTGACTTTGTCATCTCGAGAGGTTTGGCTTGCTTGAACGGAACACCCATGGGAGAAGCTTACTTTCAATGAATGTGGTTGCATAAGGGGCAAATGAAAGCAGAACTTACCCTGTTGAACATTATACTGGATAAGATTCCCTATTGCAGCAAACCAGATGAAGAAAGTAGAGAATGGCAAGTGTGGAGAGATCAGGCCCACTTCTTGAGCTATGATGGTGAAGCTGTGCATCATGTGCTGTTCTGCAGTGTGAAATGAACCCACCTGCATCCAGAAGAGTGGAATTAACTTTTAATTGGAGAAAACAATTAGTGCTACAATACAGAAGATTGTTTCAAAAAAATGAAACATTTTGGCTGTTTTTTAATCCCAAAGTGCCTATGGCTTCCAGGCAACAATACGGTCCAGTGGCCTGACATATTTCAGTTGGAATCAGAATGAAATTTGTTTGGAGTCACACTAGAAAGTAGTTCCACATCCTGAGATTTTTACTGCTTTATCTGCATTTCAAATAAAGCCAAATTGTTCTGTGCTGAAATCATGTAGTAAATCCAGATCCCAGGATGAGCCCTTAACTGTAAACTTCAGCCTGGAGTGAAATCTATAGAGCTAAATTATAAACCTCTTTTTAAAAACGCTTGCATATTTCTATCATTCTATGTAATGGAAATGCTTGTAAAGGCTTAGCTCCAGGATTGCCACTGATACTGTCAGAGTTTGTGGAAATATAGCACCCAGGGAACACTGAATCTGAGACTTTTCTGTTCTTATCTCCCGTGCTCTATAAATGATTGAGCTACATGCACACTGTATTAAGGCTGGCTTCCAACTTGCATTCTGCTCTCCACTTACCCCCCTCCCGTCCCCTTCTATTCTAATTTTCTCAAATCCCTTTTGAGATGCTACTTTCTCTTAGAAGATAAGGGCAGACATGAAATTAGTTCAGCCACTTTTGAGTTTTCCATGAGTACAAATGTAACAAACTACTTACCCAGCTGTTCCTCATCAGAAATGTTATGTATTTATAATTCAGAATTGGCCAAACAGATTTTGTTCAAACTTGGCTTGCATTCTAGATTCATTGAGATCTAAGGAACAAGCCAACTTTGAAGGAAATTGACTTGTTACTTTGAAACTTATAAATCAGACCCAGGTGTTCTCAGATCACGAGGAGAGACAGCAGAGAATCTGAACCTCAGGATCTAGAAAATAAGATTATATGTAAGCAGAGTCAGGATAAGCTATCCTGATATCTGATGGTGAATGGTAGAGAGTGTGGAAAGAATGTTAGGAATTTCCATTGGCATCCACCCCCACTTAGCATACAACTTAGCATAACCCCACAGCAACTTGGGAAGGGTGATTTTTACAGCTCTGGAATCGCCATTTCTTTGTTATTTGGGGGCAAGGAAGGGAAAAAAAGTTTTGTCAACCCTGTTGTGTGATATGGGAGCTGTGGGAACTTGCTTTGTGACAGAAATGACTTCAAACCTCAGTTGGGTGGTACTTTGCCTAACATTGGGAAATGGGTCCAAAACTCTATTGTAAGAGGAGAGGGGTTGGGGACCTGGTGTGTGTACCTGATGGTTATGGGCCCTTTGAGCCTGGAACACAATTGCACATCCTCCTCTCTTCACTGTTTAAAAGCAGTAGAGCTAATTTTTTGATTCATTAGGAAGTCCATCTAGAGAATGCTTGAGCTGAATTCATGTTGGACCAATGGTCCACGAAGCAACCCGGCTCCCCTACTAAGAGCTGAAATCATGAAAGAGCTGAACTGAAATCACTGAGTGCTTGATGTTAATAAGTGGGGGGAGTCTGAAGACCTATCGTTAAGCGGCTGGCAGAGCGGAGGCAGTTGCAGCGTGTTGGAGCAGCCCATAGCACAGTGAGCAAGAGTGGAGTGGTTTGCAGGGGCGGCGTGAGGAAGCAGTCACAAGCTGGTGTGGTGGAGCTGGGTCGTGGTGAAGGCTGCAGCAGCAGAACTTCTAATGGAGAGGCAGAGCAGTTGGCCCTGGCCCACGTAAGGTGCCCGCTGAAACACCTCGGTGGACTTCCCCCCATTTTCCACCCAGGCTTGGGGGGGGGGGTAAAACTCTTACAGATAAAACTCATGAATTTCTGGGGTGGAACTGGCCAAGAGACTTTTTGGTTTGTTGGACTTTGGGGTGATGGGACTTAAGTACCCTAAGGGGAAAAAAGGACATTGCCAAACGTACTTGGAGGTGGTTTTTTGTTGTATGGTTTTGTGTTATAACCCTGTCTGTGGTGTTTCTCCAATGGGATGCCGCATTGATTCCTTCCTTTATTTAAAAAGATTTTGTTCCACTGCAGACTCTGGTGTCTTGCGAGAGGGAAGTATTGCCTCCTAGAGGCACCCGAGGGTGTGTGATATGTAAGTGTCCCAGGTCACTGGGTGGGTTCTCGAGCTGGTTATGCTTGTGTTACTGAAACGGAACCCCTGGATACTGAACCCGGGGCCCTTGATTGCTGCCAGCTCAGAGGGGCAGAAGGGTTACAATAAATGGAAGAGAATACAACTGTCCTCATTTCAATTATCCCTGAAGCTAAAGTATACATTTTAAGAAAAGGAAGTCTCTCTTCAGGGTCTGTTATCTGAATACATTGGTTTGTTAAAAATTAGTCAAATTCATTGGTCCTTCTCTTTCTCACTAGTGCCTTGTCATAGCTAGCTAGCAAGGGTTAATGTTTCTTTCACCTGTAAAGGGGTTAACAAGGAACCAACACGTGACCAGAGGACAATCAGGAACTCGGAAGGAACTGGATTTTCAAAGCTGAGGAGGGAATGTTGGGTCTGTGTCTTTGTCTTGTCTCTCGGCTATGGGAGGCTTCTTCTATTTTCACTTCTATCTTCAGTTTTCAAAGTGTGAGTACAAAGGTAGCAAAACAATAGGTTTTATATATTTTTGTTGTTCATTTAATTGTGTCGTTGTGTAATGGTTAAACTGTATCTCTTTTTTAAATTAGTCTGTTTATTCATATTTTTCTTTAAGTAATAGCCTTGTGTATTATCACTTAATGCAAGTCAGATGTTTCATGTGTTTTTTCTTTCTTTTTTATATAAAGCTTTCTTTTTAAGACTTGTTTGAGTTTTCTCTCTGGGTAGGCTAAGGAACAAAGGGGAAGGGGAATTCTCTTTGTGCTTAGATCTACGGAGGTAAGCTCTGCAGCACCAGGGAATTTGTGGAGGGGAAGAGAGATAGAATCATTTCTGTTTCCTTGTATTTGGGGTTTGTTTCTTTGTGATAGAGGAGACATGCTTCTTGGTATTGTGATGTAAAGAGATTGCATCAAGTACTCTCAGGTTAGCCCAGAGAGGAAAGTCTGGGTGGGAGAGAGAGGGGGAAGGGAAGTGGTTATTTCCCTTTGTTGTGAGACTCAGAGTCTCTGAGTCTTGGGGTCTCTCCAGGGAAGATTTTGGGGAGACCAGAGTGAGCCAAAACCCTGGAATTTTTGGCTGGTGGCAGCGACATCAGATCTAAGCTGGAAATTAAGCTTAGAGGGGTTCATGCAGGCACCCAGATTTTTGGACGCTAAGGTCCAGATTTGGGAAAGATGCTTATGATAGTCCCGAGTAAGGGATTGAGAGGAAAAAATGACTAAGAATCTGGGGCTTTGGCCCAATATGCATAATTTTTCACCATACCATCACTGTTAGGGGATTACTGACAAAGACTAACTGCAAGTTCATGAAGTGCATAGTTGAATGCAAAAGTATTTACATTTTATGAAACAAATGTATTGTCAAGGGGCACCATTTGTCACTTTTAAGTTGGCAACTTAATTGCATTTAAACCTTAATAAAACCACTCCCAATCCCTACTGCAAAACTTGTTTGAAGTACATTACTTTGAGGCAGTGAAGGCTCCTTTAGTTTATGCCATTAGTGTTTTAACACATCATTCATAAATATGCTGTCATGGCCTCACAGGGGCGCACATAACTGAAACAACTTATTTTTAAAATAAAGAGAATATTGTTATAAACTGAGTTAAAATCCCTTAAACGAGCTGCTCTTCATTCTGATTAAACATGTCTGTCTATAAGACGAAGGCATACCCAGCGCCACGCAGAAATTTTAAAGACTTTGGGGGTTGGAGAGACAGAAAAGGCGGAAAGGGAGAGACAATCTGAACAGAACATGTAGTTGGTAGTACAACCCTGAGAAAGTCCCAGTGAGAGCTTTAGAGGTGAGTGATGGCTGAAAGAGGTTTGGTGCTAAGAGCACAGACACCATCTCCTGTTGTTCTGGTTCCTCCTGTGTTCAGGGAAGTAGGACTTTGTTCATCTCTGTAAATAAACGCAATTGCACCAAAGATACCAGACTCCATCAACCTCTCTTCCTAACTGAAAAGTGTGTATTGAGATATAAAGAGACATAAGCATAGAAAAGGGTGTGACAGATAGGACAATATCTTGGACACACCTTATTGAATTAAATTATGTATCACTGTTGGGTGGGGATTATACGTAATTACATGGGTGGGAGAAGCACAATTCTCCAGGAACTAAGAACAGTGTGGGGTTGGTTAGGCAAATTCACTCAGGCTGTAACCCTTCCAGACACCTACCATGACTTGGAGAGAGACTCATATATACACCAGTTGAAAGTGGATTCTCAGGGGACCAGCGGACAAAAAAAAGGTTAAATAGCTTGAGTCAAAACTGACTCAGGGCTTTGTGCTGATACAACAAATGGATAGGACCTTCTGTCAAAGAGTGTTCATCTGCTGGAGCCCTTCCTGAAGTGGGAGTGAGCTCTGGCCAGTTAATGAGCATGGGGGTAGGTTCTTTCATTGTTTTAATGTGTTTTCTCTGATGCTTTTACCTTAAGAATAAACGTGCTTCCTCAGAAGCACCTATGTGGTAACTTAACTGTGGCAATTGCGTTGTTTGCAGTCTCAGAGGAGAAGGTGGCAGGGAACTGTGCAGCCTGGAAATAACCTGGTCAAGAGGGAAAGGGATGAGGGTCTCCACCCAAGAGAGATGATGGCTGAGGAGCCGAGAGCCTGAGGGTGGCTGCGCTTGCTGGACCACGAGGGGGAATACAGGTGCAGTTGCCCTGGCCTGTGACATAGGTGGTTCTTACTTGAGACGGTTCAATTCACTTCAATCTCCTTTTCTGTCTCAACCCTACATGTTGCTTCAATTTATAAAGCTAATTCTTGTCTGATACTTCAGTAGCAGTCAGCTGGGGCCCTGCTGTGTTAGTGCTGCATGTGCACATAGTAAGCCAGCCTCTGCCATGACGAGCTTACAGTCTGAGCAGAGAACACAAATGAGTGGAGGGGATGGGAAAGGGAACCTGGGAACTTTTGGCCCCAGCACTGTTTGGACCACACTGCCATCACATATGCTTTCCCAAACATCTGATCCAGGGTTCTGTGTGGGGCCATCTCTAGGACTGACTTTTAAACCATGTGCCAATTCTAAATATAGTGCCTTTGTTTATGTTGCCCTGCTGTGCTGAATCCTTCGCTGCATGAGTGGGCTCAGTACTTCATTTTTCCTTCCCATCCCATATTTGTAAAGTGCTTTGATGCTTCCAAATGGAGCTCTGTTAAATTTGCAATAAAAGTCAAGTACATTTCAAAGCAACTCCCATAACTTCATGTTTTTAATTGTCCAGAATCTCCAACTCTTCTTTGTTTTATTCTAGTTGTAAAATCAAATAGGCTGGACAAAGACAAAGGGACTTTTTCGCTGGGAAAACCTGCTCATATGTATGTGTGTATGTATGGCGGGTGGTGGGGAGGGGGCAAAGAGTATGCCTGAACTCATTGACGGTAACATAGGTCTGAGACTAGGCCACTTGGTAGCTAAGAGATTGTTTCACTTCCTTTCATTTCCAGTACTTTCAGCTCTAACAAACTTCTTTGAAAGCAGCAAAGAGTCCTGTGGCACCTTACAGACTAACAGACGTTTTGGAGCATGAGCTTTCATGGGTAAATACCCACTTCGTCAGATGCATTCCTCAAACTTCTTTGAGGAATTGTTCATGTTAAGCTGTAGATATTGGACTTAAAGTGACAATGGGGTAGTGCCTCATTTGTCACTCTAGTGTCCAGAGAAAAGAGGACTGGGGCTATGAGGAATATAAAGAAGATCGATATTTTTTGAGGCTGTTAAGACACAGACCTTGTGATTCTTTCTGGCTCTCCAGTTTGTGCTGCCCATTATTACCAAATAGTCTCTCCGGTGAGGTCAGGAAGGAATTTCCCCTCCAGGTCAGATTGGCAGTGACATAGGGGTTTTTTGCTTTCCTCTGCAGTGCGTGGATGTGGGTCACTTTCCAGAATTATCTGGGTATATTCCACTTAATCATAATCCTGCCATTGCAGGGGCCTTGGGCACTCGTATACTCTGGTCCTTCCTATTCTCTGCCTGTTGCACATAATAGTATAGCTTCCTGTGGGCTATGATACTTGCGATCTGATTTCTGTTGGTGGTGGTCTGTGATATTAAGCAGGTCATACTAGTTGATCTGGCCTTAAATTTAGGGTGACCACCTTTTCAAAAGGCAAAAGTGGGACACAGGGAAGAGCCTTGGCCAGGCTGAAAGCTGGAGCCACCCAGGGAGCCCTGGACCCTCCACCTGCTCTGGGCTGGTGGTTGGGGTGCCTGAGAGCAGCCCCTGGGTCATGTCCCTGCCCCCCCTGGGGAGTACCGCCCAGGGAAGGTGGAGGATCTGGCGCGCCCCACAGCAGCCCGGGCTCCCGAGGCGACTCTCACAACTGCACAGCTCTGGCTTTTGGCCTGGCCTGGGCGGTGGGGCTTCAGGAGAGAAAGGAGGAGCAGGAGGTTGGTCCTCATGGCAAGAGGGGAGCTGAGGCCCACCTCGGCACCCTTCCTTCCTCTCCTCACACTGGGAAGAAGTTGGAACCATCACTGAGCCTTGGTGAGGCACAGAGTGGTGCCACAGGGAATCCAGGACAAATGATCTGGAGTCCTTCAGACCAGGACTTGAAGGACTCTGCATTTCAGGACTGTCCTGTTCAATTTGGTGTGGGTCATCACTCTATTTAAACTGTATGACCGAGACCTGGCCTGGACACAGTCAAACAATTGGCAGCTGCTTGCACAACAATCCTTGCTCAGCGGTGCAGTATAATTCATTTGTACAGAACCTTCTGATAACATTAACTCTTTGGGGAGGCAGAGAGGTGTGTTAACACTAGGTAGTGGAGTGGAGACCGGGGTGAAATGGACTGATGTCTCCAAAGGGGTAGTGCTGCTCATCTGTGCTGGCAGCAGTGGGCCCATAGTGCTGATGCAGCAGAGTCTAAGTGTCACTGGGGTAGTGCTCTTGCCAAACCCAAGACCTCAGAAATGAGCAGATGATAGACATGAAGCCCAGAAGAAGTATTTGCAGCCTGAAATGCAGCACATTTCCTACCAGTGGGGCTTGAAAGGAACAGGAAAGTGCTTCAGGGTGGAGAGAGCCAATGCTGTGCTCACTTACAAAATGCTTCACTGGCTAGGAATTAAACTATTGTGTGGTCTTCTCAGTCTAGCAGTCATTTAAGGCAACTCCCTGAGCTGCTGCGCCAGAGGATGTTACTACTTGTGCTCTTTGAGCAGTAGAGATGGCGGAGTGGGGAAGTGCAGGGATGTAAGCGAGGGCAGAAGAATGTCAGACTGGGCTCAGATTCAACACCCCTCACAGTCAGAGTGTTGCATGGGTGTAACTGACCGTCAAATTTCATCCATAATAATTGTGGCTACTGCAACGGGGGGTTACATAGACTCTTTAGGAGGTTGGGGGTCACTGCTGTAGTAACATTACTTGCAGCTGGTACGGGAGAACGCTGTCTTATTTTTTTAAAATAAGGAATTACAGAAGAATTGGATCAACTGCCATTACTGCAACATTCCTGAAGAGCCTTCATTTTCCCTCATAAAATGTGTTCTGCAGTGATTCCTCAGTGTTTCTAGTAAAATTTTGTAAAACATTTTACTGAGCAGTCATGACAAGATTAGAGTTTTATGGGCCAAGTTCTCTGTTTCTACTTTTCTATTTGTGCAACTAGAAAACTCAATGGGGTTGCACTGGAGTCCCAGAGCACAGAATTTGGACCTCTCTGATTTTCAGCAATACTGTCTATGGCAGAGATTCTCAAACTGTGGTCTGTGGACCACTAGTATTCTGCGAGCCCCATTCAGGTCGTCTGTGGATAGTTCCCTCTAAGGTGTGCGCCTGGGTGGCCACACACAAGAGAATGAAGGGCCACCCACCTAATTAGGGGAGCCATGCAGGCGTGGCTCCCCTAATTAGGTGCCTGGGCCCTGGAGAAGATGCACATGTAAGGTGAGGTGGTGGCCTTGGAGAGTGTGTAGGGGGGAATAGAGGGTAAGTGGGAGGGAGCAGTGGGGTAAGAAGCGGGGGCAATCTGGGATGTGCAGGGCTACAGCAGCCAGAGAAAGAGGCGACTTTCCCCAGCACCAGGTCTCTGGCTGCTGGGATGAGACCCTCCCGCTCCTTCCCAGCCAGTAGAGTGCTGAAGGCTAATGCTGCTACTGCCCATATTCTACTGCTTCTGTAGATGGAAGAAGTCTCCAGGGCTCTCAAACCAACTCTTAAAAACTAATTTGTAAAGGAATGTACATACTGATCATTTTGATGTCCCAGTGTGAAATCCTGGCCCCACTGAAGTCAATAGTGAAACTCCTGCTGACTTCAGTGGGGTCAGTAATCTCCTGGAGACCTGTGGAGAAATAGAGTGAGAACTGTAGTTCTGTATTTGACCAGTGTTCTGACCCAGTATAACAGTCAATATGGGATCCTGCCTCAGGCAGTGGCTGTCAAACAGATATTTAGTTAGATTTATACCCAGTGGTAAAGTTTCCAAGGCATTTTGCACGGGTTTTGCACTTGCTCTGAATTGATCTCCAAGTTGAATGGTCCCACATCTTCTATCCCTGGCCTGCACAACTCATAAAGCAGCGAGGGCCACATTACTCCAAAGAAAACAGCTGAGGACCGAACCCCCCTGGCCCCATGGAAACACCCGCCCCCCAGGACTTCCCGGCCCCGCGGAAACACCCCGCCCCAGCACCGCCCAGCCCTGCAGAAACAAATCCTCCTTCCCCAGCGCCGCCCCACCAAAACAGCTGTGGGCCAAAAAAGAAGGTTTGGGGTGGGGAGGTGATACTTGATTTTAAACCAGCCAGGGGCTCCCAGCTGAAGAGGTGGCTGGGAGCCCTCAGGGGCAAATTAAAGGCTTTGCGGGGCTTTGGGCAGGGATTTAAAGGGCCCAGAGCTCCTGCCACTGAGGAGAGCCCGAGCCCTTTAAATTCCAGCCCCAGCCCATCTGCTGGAGCTGTGGCCGAGATTCCAAGGGCTCTGGGCTGCCCGCAGCCAAGGGGAGCCCTGAGCCCTTTAAATCTCAGCCGCGGCCGGGATTCTCTTCAGGCAGCCCAGAGCCCTTTGAATCCCGGCCGCGGCTGAGATTTAAAGGGCTCAGGGCTCCCCCCGCAGTAGGCAGCTCAGAGCCTTTTGAATCCCGGCTGTGGCTGAGATTTAAAGGGCTCTGGGCTCCCTGTGGCTGCGGGCAGCCTAGAGCCCTTTGATTCCCCACCATGGGCCTCACAGTGAGCCTCCGCGGGCCACATGTTGTGCAGGCCTGTTCTATCCGCATGAGTATTTTACTGTAATTAATGGGGCACCATTTGCATACAGTGTGTAACACTGCTTTGACCTCAGCTGCCACCTGAGTATGAGCTCAAGTATTTCTAAAGTTCTACATAAAGCCATGCTGTGCTGCGGGCCCTGACTATTTGCAGACTAGAACTGCAGTGTAACCTTCTCTCAGGCCGGAACTGAGAGCCCAACTGCATTACGTCACATATTTGTAATTCAACTGAGAGGCACTGTGGTTCTCTTTCACTCCTCTCTCCTATTTCTACCCAGCTACCTGGACTGACTGGATAGCCTATGGCAAGAAGCAGTTATCAAGTGGGCGAGGTATGATGCCTGCATAATATAACTTAAAGCAACTGAAAATGAATTCAAGTTCCGTAGTCAGGAGATTAGAAAGGATAAGATTTGATCAACTCCTTCTCCCTTCCCATTGGTGCATGTGTGTTTGTGTGCATGTGTGTGCCCACACACTGGAGCATAGCGGCCTTTGGCAGGACACTACTGACAGTATCAATTCAGGACAAATTGCTTAGAGCAGGGCAGTCACAGTCTAAGGCTGGGAGTCTTTCACTACTAAGGCACACCAAGAGAGGACTTCGGTTTTACCTCCCTGGCTAACCAGAAGTCATACAAGCAATTCCCTCAGAAACTCCAGTTTCCCTGTATCACCACCAGTGCCACTCCTTATGGGGATTAATGTTTAGGAAAACCAATACCCCCATAAAAGAAAAAAAGTTTCTCCTGATACCAAAGGACCAAGCCCCTGACCCAGGTCAGTATACCAATCAGATCTTACCCACAAATCACGCTGTTGCCAATCCTTTAGAATCTAAAATCTAAAGTTTTATTCATAAAAAGAAAGAAATATAGATGAGAGTTAAAATTGGTTAAATGGAATCAAATACATACAACAATTGCAAAGTTCTTAGTTTAGGCTTGTTTCAGGGATTACTGCTCATTTAAACCAATCAAATCTCTGGAAAACAAACATCCCAGCTTGGATGGGTCATTATGTCCTTTGTCTAGAGCTTCAGGTTCAAGCACAATTTCTCCAGAGTCAGAATCAGGATTGAAGACAAAATGGAGGGTTTCCAGGGCCTTTTATATCCTCTACCATGTGGAAGGAAACTCCTTTGTTCTTACTGTGGAAAATCACAGCAGCAAAATGGAGTTTGGAGTCACATGGGCGAGTCACGTGTCCATTCATGACTCAGTTTGCAGGCGTCAGCCATTACTCACGTACTATCTTGAACGTTCCCAGGAAGGCTCCTCAGATGTGGACTGGAGTCTCCCAAGGTCCATTGTCAGTTCAGTGTTTCTTGACTGGGTACTTACTCAGAATAGTCCTTTCTTAAGAAGCTGACCAAATTGTTCACTGATGCTACTTCGAATCAAACACTTGGAGGTACAAGTACATAGCCAATATTCATAACTTCAAATGCAAAAATGATGCACACATACAGACAGCATAATCATAACCAACAAATTACAATCTTTTCATAGACACCTTACTTGACCTCCTTTGTACAAGATTTGGTGCAACTATAGGACCTTGGTTGCAACAAGGCTTTGTATGGTCACAGTTCATGTCAATAACATCACACACACACACAAGGAATCGGGCTTTTCTCTCATCCAACTTTTATTACCATGGTTAATGTGGTGCAACCTGCATTGACATTGAATTGTATGGCTCTGTACAAATAAGAGGCCAAACTAGGTTAATAGATCTTTAGGCCAGAAGGGACCATTATGATCATTTAGTCTGACCTCCTATGTAACACCTGTCAGACTAATCTCTGTATCACGTCCATAACTGTGAGCTAGAGCATATCTTTTTAGAAAGGTATCCAGTGACAGTTTCACGGTAACTGCACTTATATTCCCCGCCTGTGGTCCACCAAGGACACCCACTTAAAGGTTTCCAGCTCCCAGCCATTGGGCAGAGACTGATTAAACAGGCCAGTGTCTGTGCTTTGCTTTCTCCCCAAAGGCTGTGAACCACGTAATTGCCAGCAGTCACAAGTTACCACACACTTCTTTATAAGCAAGCACAGATATTCTTAAGGTAAAAACATTTTTTTAAAAAAACATTTAAAAAAAATAAGAAAAGAATCTACATGCATGCTATAAAGCTTACCAGAGGTCACCCACAACTTCAGCCTCAATCCCTGGTAGGTGTCAATCCTTCAAAACACGCAACTGGATTTTCCCCCGGTTACAAAATCATAACTGTCTCGGATACAGAATCTGAATCCCAGCTGAGCAGGTCAGCCATTTCTTTATGCAGTTCTGGTCTTTGGTCCCCAGGAACAGCTAATCCCCAGACCAAGACCCCTCTCAGGCTAAAGCTTCAGAAGGCTGGGTTTTTGCATAACTGAAAATGGGGAATTTTATTAACCTCTCCCTAGGGATTCCTAAGGAAAACAGCTTAACATTTACTGTCCCAAAAGTTAATTCTTCTCTAGCACACTTTCAGTGTAGTCCTTAGAACTCCGAGATCTCATATCTGCTACGTCGACCTCTAGAGAGGTTCCATACAATCCTGGCCCACAATCATATGCAAACCATTCATTTAATACAATGGACCTCAAAGATACTTAAAACTTAATCCAGTAAGGCCTCCCCAGGATGTTACAGGATTCTGCCATATCTGTCACAATCCAGTCTTGTCTTAAAGATTGCAAATGATGGAGAATCAGTAACATCTCTAGATACATTCTTCCAATGGTTAATTCACTTTGTACCTTATTTTTAGTCTGAATTTGTCTAGCTTCAGCTTCCCAGCCATTGGGCCTCTTAACTCCTGGGCTAAAACTTTGCATGTCAAGTTTCAGACTGGAGCACAGTTTTACACCTAAATGATCCCCAGACCACCAGGAGTTACAGTAACATGCTAAAACATCTTTACCAGAGCTAATAAGTGGCGGCACTGCTCATTCTGGGAAGTCAGACTCCTAAAGAACCATAGGGAGATACCAGTGGAAGGAAAAGGGAAGAGCAACTGTACTACCAATCTTCCGAGGGAAGAGCACTCCCAGCAATTGCCACCTGGTGCCTTTAACTTCATCCTTGGCAAAGTAATGTAACAAATATTGGGAGTAGGGTGGGGGTAAATCTGTGAACATCTAGAGGTTTACTCAACCAAATCCCAGCCTGCACAAATAGCAGAAATTCACTCTCAGATCCCAATCCAGGAAGGCACCCCTTGAGCATGTGTGCACCGAACAGGATGGACTTATTTAACCACATGCTTATTTTCCTGATTTTCTTCCTCTTTGAGATGCAGCGGTGAACTCCCCAGCTGCCATGGAGGGAGGGGGCAGGGACTGGTAGCTGGGGAGGTCATAGGCATACCACTGCACTGAGGGGCTGAGAGAGATGTCCCACAGTTAGGAGAGAGAATCTTTGCTTGTCACTGGTGGTGAGTGTAGGTAATAAAATCAGGAGGCTTATTGTGGCTACCTGATTCTGAGGGGTTTTGCAGCTGAGGCAGGTGGTGTAGGCAGCAGTTGTTAATGAAGGCAGAAAGCACTTCCTTAAAGCAGCAGGCTGGTGCCACAGATGCACTTTGTATGGAATGAAAAGTCTTCCCCACTTTGCCTCTCTTAAACAGCTGAAAATTAAAAGCAAATCTAAATTCCATCTCTGCACATGAGCTCTAGTATATTGTAGAATACGCACACCCTGCCCTGTCAGTTTAACGCTTCCTCAGGGGGACTAACTCAGCAAATCTCATTTCCAGGTGTACATACACATTTTTGAACACAAAGCATTTGCCCAGCCAGAGATGGGAACTCCAGGATCTCAACATCCCCAAATTTAGGGATAAGTTTGTACCGTTACCCTTCTCTCCCAAAAATCCAAATTTCACATCTTGCCTTTGCATGTATGTATTGACTTGACCATAACCCTAGATCTGAACGTCATTAAATTTGCTTAGGGAAAAGGAAGTTCAAAATTTGAATCTGGACCTAAACATCACAGCTCATAGTCATCTTCAGCTGAGACTGGTTTTCATGTTCATTTCCATCTGGAGTCTGGCCATAGGGAATAACTTTATATCCCTAAATTCCATATCAAAACAGTGACTCTAAAATGATGAATCTTATAGTTCATCATCTCAGGAGGAGCAAATATTATGTTTAGTCTCTCCTTTTTGCAATCATGCCATGTATTATTCAAAGATGTACATTACAGAAAAGGTCTTGTAGTTACTGCCTTGGACTAAGACTCAGGACACGTGAGTTATATTCCCTACTCTGCCACAGATTTTGTGTGTGACCTTGAGCAAGTCACTTAGTCTCTCTTAGCCTCAGTTTCCCAATCTATAAAATTGGGAGTAATAACTTCCTTTTCATCCTAGCTATGAAGAACTTTGAATGTTATGATGTGTGTTCAGTGCCTAGCACAATGGGACCCCAATCTCATTTGGTGCCTCTAGGGACTACAGTAATGCAAACAATAAATAGAAGGTTTTTTGCTCTCCTGGTTTACTTATTTGTACATCGCCCTTTTGAAAATCTGTATTGATAAGGGGGGGGGGTGTCTTATTTTATTTATCTATCTTCTGGCCTGTTGGGAGAAATTCAGACAGAGGAAAGTGACTTACTTCCACTAAACGAGCGCACATATATGCTACATGCTGAAAAAGCGGCATTTGTGTGTACATATCCAACCCTACACACAAGCAGCTTCCACATTCTATTCATGCCATGAGTGGGAATCAAACATATAGAAGATGTATGTAGAGGCAACGGCTTTTGCTGGGTGACTGTATGCACCTAATATCTCAAAGCACTCTTGTGGCTGTTTGAAATCTCCCAGAATGCCCTTTATCTGTGAGCTGAGCAAAGATCGGGCATCACAACTCAAATATGGATGTATACTGAACCTCGTTTGTGCTTAAACCATTTCAGTACAAACAGTTACATTCTCTGGTGTATAGCAAGCCAAAAATTCAGGGAATTCAGAATTAAGCTTGCCATGGAATTCCTAAATTTGTCCTTTTGCTTGCATGCATGTATCCCAACTGGAGATGGGCAACACAATTTAAAGTTTGTGCAGGCCTCTTCACTTTCCAGGACTGGAAGCAGATACCAAGTTACCGTTAAAGAAGTTTAACTCAGGAAAACGGAATTCATCTAGGCCTGATTCAGCAAGGTGATGCATATGCATGTGCCCAATTTCAAGCATATGGCATATGAGTAGTTCCATTGGTGTGACACCAGCCAGGCATATCCTTAAGTATCATGCTGAATTGGAGGCTTGAATGTGTGGATGCTTATTCAGACTTGAGGTTCCCCCATAACTAATTGTGTTGCACAGAATCTTTCAGAACATGATCAGACATTCTCTGTGGAGTAACACAGAATGCTAGATATGTGTCAGAGGTGAGAGGAAAAAGTTGGAGATCCTTTGTAATAGATTAGATTATTATTTGCTGGACAGAAGGCCACATTGTCCAATGTTGTGTGATCATGTAATGAAAGACCCTACTACAATAATGGGACAGGCACCTGGGAGCATGGTTAAGGCTGTTATGGGAATCTTAACTCTGAACTTCCTGGCTCTATTGTGTGTTTAAAATTTCAAACTTAAACTTGCATTTGTGTTCTTTGGGCACTATGTTCACTTGGGGAAGGATGCTTGGGTTTTGGAGTTCTCCCTTCACAAGAGAATTTCACTTGAAAATATATTTGGTTAAATAAACACGATCAAATTGCAAACATTGTATGGTCATCCCTCTTTGAACTGCTACAAATACTAAACATTCAGGTACTATGGACCAAGGATTATGTTAATGATCTAGTATGAAGCATGTGAGGGAGAAATTCTTCAGTCTCAGAAAGGTTTATAATTGATACTTTGTCTTAATTGTTAACACTGTTTTTCTTCTTATTGGTAATATAGTCTAGTCTGGGGCACGAAATGCACCCATGTCCTATTTTAATTGGAGCTCTCCTGTACAAGTCCTGAGGAGACTCAGTACGACAGACATGTTAAAATCAGATGAGATCAGCACAGTCCTGCTCTTCAAAGCATCCATCAATTGCTTTCAGTTGGAACTGTTAGTGTTTTCCATAAAACCCAGGATGCCTCTTTGTATCTGCTGTATTGTTATTGAGTTTACCATGATTTGTAACACAGTAGTTCCTTGATGCCCCAGCTGAGTTTGTGCTAGTGCTGTACAAACTTGGCAAGAGACAGCACCTACCACCAACCACTTACAATCTAAAAATCTTAACTAGACCAAGTCAGAGGTGGAACAGAGGAATGAAGTGACTTCTGCAAGGTCGCATGGCAGAACAAAGAAAAGAAGCCATTTATCCAGAGTCCCAATCTGGTGCATTCTCCACTCGCCCACACTGTTTCCACTTGTGCTAGGAAGCTCACTATTATAAATGAATAGTGCAAGTGACATGTTAAAGAAGGTTATTGTTGCACGAAAAAGCTGTTGAGGAGAGCTAAAATCCAAGCTCTTTACCCTGGACATACAACAGCTCTAAGTTACCAATGTCTGTTTCCAGACTATAACACTCTCTTCAATGTCATCTGTGTTCAGTGCTAACCACAGATGCTGTTTTCATATCGTGTTATGTTGCTTAGCAGTTAAAAGTACCTGTAAAGGAAAAATATTTGTGGCCAATATCTTGTGTACAAGGTCCAAAAGCTTCCCTCTAAAGATGATGCCCTGTTTCAACTGGCTCTGCCTTCTCTTCCGCTTGAAAACCTACACTATGCATCACACAAACAGTTTTTTTTTATGTAAAGTGAAACTTCAGAGGTTCAGCAACCTCCAGAGCTTGGTTGCTGGGCTCACAGAGGCATATGGTAGTTGCTCCTGCAGTTCACACACAAGGCCATAAGCCAATGCAATGCAGACTTATTGGGTCAAATTCATCCCTACTGAATTCCACTGTGGCAGACTGAAACCATAGGTTACAGAGGTGTGAACGCTCCCATTCATGGGAGATGGGGTGGTAACTCAAAACTTTAAAGGATAACAGGTTTTTAATTTAAACGTTAACTGTTTAATTGTTGATTCAAAAAAAAACACGAAATCTAGCTAATGTAGTGATTTGAATATCATCACAACTAGAGATGGACAAGGACAGTTGGTCATCTTTCTAATCCATGCCCATTGTTACTGCAGGATTGTTCCCTATAGTCAGGGTTTAAATTCAGTTGGAACTGTTTGGAACTATTTTCAATCCCCTCTGAAAGTTTTGATAGCATGTTAGAAGGAGTTTGGGAGGGGTGGAGAGGGGAGCTCTGGGAAATACTCTATAAGAATTTAAGCTCTGCCTACAGTTATACTAACCACTACTTTTTGCCCTAAGAGATTGGAGCTCTCACCACATTCCTTGTGAGTTTTCCGCAGTCTGCTAGATGTTTTTTCTGCCTGCTTTTTTAGATTATTTTCCATGGGTTAATTTCATCCTGTTACTCCTGGTTACATCCCAGCATTCTAAGGGGGGCCGTAGGGAAAGTGGAAGGGTGGTGATGGCAGACAACATGAAAGGGAGGAATGAAGATCAGATACAATTGCAGGGATGGATGTGTGTGGTGATTGGGTAGAGTTCCATGTTCACAAATACACACCCCTCTTAACTTGGATCTGTGGTAATAAATGAGCAGGTTGGCAGGTGACATTAAACTACTGTGCAATGTTTGAAGCAAAATAAAAACTATTGACTTCATCGTCCTTCACAGTAAGGCCTCTTCACATAGCTCTGCCAGTGTAAAGGGGCCTTACAGTGGGAGTGAATGTAACTTTCTGCCTGAGTGGTGTAATGGGGCTGTATAATGAGAAATAGGCCCTCTGATTCTGGATAACATAACAAGGGCAAGGACCCTCAATCCTTGGAATTCATAGGGTTTTTTTTTCTTTTTCTGAACCCAGACCAGCCATCCAGCTCATTAGGCTCTTAAGGCTGGAATGTTTCCAGATGGATAATGGACTAAACTGTGCTGTGGAGAAGGCATCAGTGGTATGAAAAGAATGAATGCTCTGATACAAGCTCTCTGCTATTCTATAACTCTGGTTACATTACAAGCAAGCTGATGGTTTTATTCCCTTAGCACAGAGCCAAGTGCAGACATTCACTACATTCATCTCCATATATTCCCCAACCCTTAGCCCCACGTGAGAATGTGAACAGCTAACAAGAATCTCAGTTGGATAAGAAGCCTTTATGAAAAATAGTCCGACTGTGACTCATTCAAACTTCAGAATCAAGACCAACCCCGCCCCCCCACCCTCCTGCCGCCCACTAATCTCTTGCTAGTTCTGAATCTCACCTCAATGCTTTTGTCCATGCAACATGCCAAGTTGCTTGCATTCTTGTTCAAATACTGAGATTTCTGTATGTCAGTTTAGGTCTAGGCTAGCGCATGTCACATGTCAGAAAATCTAATCATCCCTTTCTCCTTAGCTTGCAAAGAAAGAATCACAGCTACTCAGGCAGGGAGGGTCAGCTGAATTAATGTGGCAATTACAACAAGCCTATCAAGGATGCTAGAGGGGGATTGCCCGGTTCAGGTAGTATATTAGAGCAAGGGGGGACTGGAGCATGTGCCTTGGGATCTCTGGGTTCTGTCTCCAGCCCTGATTCTGATTTGCTGAATGCATTTGGACAAGTAATTTAGCCTCTTTGTGCCTCAGTTTCCCTATGCAAAAGGAAGCTGATCTATCTCAGTGCTGTTTGGCAACTTAATTCATATTTGTAAAGCAATTTGGGATCCATGCATGAAAAGGACATATAGCAATGGGATGGGTAAGCAAAGCAGATAACAGAAAGGTAAGATATTAAATAAAATATAGTTTATTAAAGACAAATGTTACAAGATTAACCCCTTCAGCCCTGATTTTTCCCTCAAAAATATCCATCTGATCAACTTAGTGTTTCACAACTAAGGATATGTCGCAATATGCAATAAGTGTGCTCTTCTGTTAGGTTTCTTTAGCTGGGGTAAGCCATATTAGCCATCTGGCTATATGCTGTTGCATTTAAAGCAGCAGCAGACTAAAAATCATAGAAATATGAGAGAGCCCTCCTGGCTCATCAGCTCCATGTTCTCTGCTCATCCAGCATCACTACTGCAGGGCTGTTCCATGCCATATATTTGTTAGTGCTTTGTCCAGTGTAGTTGTAAATGATACAATTGACAGGTTTCTGCTCCTTCCCTTGGAGGATGACTCCATGATTTAATAGTTCCCTATCAGGAAGACCTCTCAGTTTCAACCCATTCCTCCTAGTACCGCTTTAAATGATTACTCTTTTGCCTTGGTGTTTATACCCTTTAAGCAGAGTGACCAGACAGCAAATGTGAAAAACTGGGACAGAGGGTGGGGGGTAGTAGAAGCCTATCTAAGAAAAAAGACCCAAAATTGGGACTGTCCCTATAAAATTGGGACATCTGGTCACCCTACCTTTAAGCCCTTCTCTCTGGCTTTGGGTTACCACGCAGAGGGCCAGATTTTGAACTCCTTACTCACCCAAGTAACCCCCTAGAAATAAATGGGATTGCTTTTGTTAGTAAACTGCATTCAGCAGTACAAGTGGCTCCCATATGGCCCAGAGAAATAACTTTTCTGAGGTCACAAAACTCAAGAGTGCCTGGCGGCTGCTGCCGCTGCTGCCATGCTCAGAGCACCAGACCATTCTGCCTGTCTAGGATGAACACTAAACCTTTGGATCAGAAAGATAAAAATACATTAGCGCATTCAAACCTTTTAGTTCTTTACTGAACCGCATCAAAACTCTTGCCCCTTTTAGAATCTCCTGTCAATTGGGCAGCACTGCATTTGCCTGAGACATAAACCAATGCATTAAATGCCTGCCAATGATTGAAGCTCTACAGGCATTTGCTAGCCAGATTTGTTAGGCTGGCAAACACGTTGCCTTGTACTGGATGGTATGTTGCCTCAACTAAAACTAATCTATTATGGGGGGTACTGTCCACCCCTCCCCTCCCCAGTTCTCCAATTCCAAACACGGTTCTTAATGACCACCCCCTCCCCCACCGCCCCCAGTGGCACAGATAATGCTGGGAGAGCTGTAACTCCAGCAGCTTTCCTCTTGAGAAGGGCTTTGGCAACAATCCATAATTCATCTCTTTGTGAGCAAAAGCACAAAGCGGCTGGCTGGCCCAGACGTGGGATTGTCAGAGGGGTCACTGCTTGGCTTCCATCAGGAAGAACAAAAATGTTATGAAACAACAGGGGAATCAAATGCCAGAGCCCAGGCGGAGCTGAGACTAAAACAAACACGTCTGGAGTGATATTGTATCCAAATGACACCACTGGGATTTATTGTCTCTCAGGATGTTAAGTAAGAGGAGGGTGAACAGGACTTGTGGAGAACATGGTATCCCTGCAGTCAGTTCTTTGCTGGGCCTCTCAGAAGGCAGATCATAGAAAGAGCAGCCTAGCAGAGGGTCGGAGAAAGTGGCTGTATGACAACTGTGCCTCCCTAATTCTGAACTGCTCCAGGGAGCAGGGCATCCCTCAGTGTGAGACCAGCCTTAAGGCCTGCTCTGGAGTTCAGGATACTTTTTGCACTCTGACATCTCCCTTACCCACCCTCACCATACCTCCTTTTGAACCACCTCCAGTATGCCTGTACACTGAGGGCAGCTTGTGCTGGCTCCACACCATTCTACGTCCTGCAGTGGTTGCAGCCACTTCATATGGCCACAGTCACATAAAAGACCCACAGCAGGGGCCAGAATCTGGCCAGCTGTCTCTCTTCCTTTTGCTACACTACTGTCGCATGGAAAAGGAAGGGTAAAGCAGGGAGGGAGGGAAAGGAACACAATGAGGTATTTTAAATAGTGCAGAGCATAACCTTGGTCTGTCCCTCTTCTTTTTCTCATCTCATAATGTAACAGTCAGGGGTTGTGCAGAATTAGTGGAAGATCAATGCAGAACAAATAAAAAGGTTATAGTCAGCCAGAGATACTACTAGGATTGGTCAAAAACTGGGAAGTATTTCCCCTGGAAATAAAAAAAAAAAGTCATTTGAAAATTTTCCCTGATTTTTTTTTTTTGCAATTAAATTATTTTTTGTTCTTATTTTCATTTTGTTTTTACTTTTAAAGGTGAAAAATGGAAAGAAAGAGGGAAAGAAGGCAAAAAATGGAAAGATGATCAGCTGTCAAATCAAAAAGTAAACTTTTTTAGTGACTAATCCAAAGCGTTTGACCAAAGTGAGAAAAAATCCATTAAATGTTTTTCAGTCAACAAGCCATTATTAAACATCAGGCTGGTTGGTTGTTTTTTTGGGGAGGAGTGTTTGTTTTTGTCAAAACACTTCATGTGAGCAGCCCTACTTACTGCCTTAGAAGGTTATCATATGTTGTGGCTGGATTGTAAAGTAGTGCTGCATAATTTCATGACTGAACTGTAGTTATGCAATAACAGAGGCAATTAAAACCCCTGTTTAAGGGCAGAAACTGATCACCTACTAGGACTGAAAGAGATTTCCCTTCCTCACAAAAATGCACGTTACAAGCTGGCCAGGTGCGTTTTGGGGATTTTGCCTTCCAAATCATTATAGCAGTGTTGACGGCTGCCAGATACTGGATTTGACAGATATTGGGAAAGTCTATGTTCTCATGACAATATCTCAGGTGCACAAAAGTGGATGAGGGAGAAAAGGTTGACTCTCTCAGTGACAGAGCTGCGTGTCACCAAACATGAGAGAGAGCCCAAGAAGAAGACACTTTAGTGGAAGCTAACCCCCGGCTCCAAGATAAAGTTAAAAGACGAACCAACTTCTGGGTTCACAGTGAAGAACCTGTTTGGTCCTTCATCTTGTGCTTGTACCATAAAAGAGAGCAGGTGTTCTTACTGCCAAAGAATATTTCTTGCTCTTGGTGTCCTCTGGATCCAGGAGGAGCCAGCAGTACTAAGTGCTGGACACCATTTGGAGTCTAATGGGGAAGAAGGGCTGCTATCTGTACTCCCCCACAGTAAGATTTGGTGCTAGGAATGCATCCCTGCAGCTTTGCATTGAAATGAATGGGGAACTTCCAAACACTAGTCTCTTGCTTGTGGTCCAACTCTAGAAGTTGCCTTTGTATGTTCATGAGTGGTTGGTGTGGGAGACCCCTTACTTTCTTCTGGTCAGAGAGGGTGGCAAACTGTTTTAAATGGTTAATACAAACAAAATACATTCAAACAAGAATTGAGGGAGAGGGGAAGGCCAGGTCTGGAGAGATGGAGACAGGCTGGCTGAACTAAGAGAAGCAGAGTTGAAGTACTAAGGTCTTGTCTACACTAGGTTGTCTATGCTGTCTCCAGTGTCCTGGAAGATCAGTTCAGGTTAGACCTTCATTTAAGTCACAGTTTAATCAGTTTTCCAATGCTTTTGTGTGGTTGGTTGCTTGTTTTTAAATGTCACCCCTTCTTACTATATATAATATAGATATTATCTGGTTGTAGTTACCTAAGCACATTGTTTCAAATTAATTTACTTTTTACATAGCTTTAAATTCAGATTCTTTATTTTGTGAAATATGCTACTGAATTTTTTTCTGTCCTTCTCTCTTTGCTGACTTTAATTGAGTCTAGGACCCACAGTTCCACACGACCACCCTAGTGTGACTTTCACAGATCGCTCTTGTATGCTTTTCCATTTCCTTCTGCAGTAGCCAAAGTAAACTAATGGAGGAGGGGGAGCTTAAGAATTATTGGTTTCACAATGTAATGTACAGCAAGGTGACATCTTGTCACAAGTTTCCTTTATTTTGGTAGTTACATTAACTCACTAGGTAGGATAGTAGGAACTACTGGAGTCAGTGGATATTGTCAGCGTGCCTGTGTGGCAGATGCTTTTTGCAGGTAGAACTCACTCTTGGAGTCTGATGTTCTTGGAATTGAACCTGTGGTCAAATTCTTGGACAACATGAGTAGTGCCAAGCCACCAGACTGAATCTGAGTCAAGTCACTGATAACCAAAAGCCATGACCACCAGAAGAGCTTGTCATTGGACAGTTCCAAAAACCACTCACCATGGCATTGCCCTTCATGGTCACAAGAGCATATTACAATGACACAACTAACAGGCAGAGCTTTTATTTTATTACTTCTATATTTAAGTATATTGTAATGAATCTGCTGGCTTGTTATTGGATTCCTCTCCATCCCACTAGAGGTGAGCTGGAGGGAAAGGGCTGACATAATTCTGAGAGGATCAGGCACTCGGATAGTATCTAGCCTACACAGAGCAATGCGTTACCTAGAGTGAACAAGAAAGGAAGTAGCAAGAAAAGCCAGTAACAAGAGAATGTGTGTGTCAATGTAAGGCACCCTGTACTTTAGCTTCCACCTTCTTTTGGCTCCTTGGTGTATTGGAGCAAATGAGACTCCCTTTCTCCTTAGTGAGGGTAAGCAGGTCTAAGGGAGTCTAATCCACATCACCTCTGAATTTGGCCCATTCACTACACCATGTTCTCTGCCTGAGAATCTCATGAGAAACAAACTGCCATGACTAATAAATTCCAGCTCAAACTTCGCATGAAAATGTGCGGTGGCTTTTTCCATAGTTTAAATCAAAGCAGGACTAAGCCAACAAAGAGATTACAAACAAACCCAGAGTTTAATTTGCATGATTGCCACACAGTTGCTTCCAGATACAGTATCCTGTTTTCCCTCCACGCTACACTTGGAGATCACATCAAATAAATCTGAACTTCACAGTTATATAGATATAAAGCAAGCTGCTGCCCTGCGTGTTTGAAATTCTTTGTATTTAGCAAGCAATGGAAGTGCAGGCATTATGCTGAGTCAATTCACTGGATCCTTTGAGAAAGGACGTAATTAAACATCCCTAGAATCAGCATTGTGTCAAATAAGAGGTTATGGATGGGGGTGAGGGACGACAATCCGTTGGTTTTTGTTTTTTTCATTTTTAAAAAGTTTTTGGATACTTACACTTGGCTTCACCTCAGAGTCCTGATCCAGTTCCATTGGCTGAGCAGCATTTGATGAAGTAAAGAACTGAACCATATGTCCTTTGCTAGGATAGGAAACAAATCTTTCTAATTGGCAAAGGTTATATCTGAGATCACCTCTGTGATTTTATTGTGACTTTACAATCCAGGTATATTCAAAGGATGTTGGGGTCTGGTACAGCTCTTGGTGCTGTCCTGTTACTGCTTTTCACTTTGGATCTGAGAAGACCAATCATGAAAACTGTTAGCGCTTGGTGAATTCTGTCCGAGAGGGCATATCACACAAGATCAGCTGGGCTTCAGCATATCATCTGTTTAGCCCTGAGTAGCTCCAGGCCACCAGGACTGTGTTAGTGTATTTTAAGAGAAATGTCACTTGATCCCCAAATAATTGACATGGGATGATCTGGAGGAACAAACCAAGATGGACTGAGATTACCTATTATTGAGCTGGGAGTGGTGAAGGGGAGGGGCTGAGACAAGTGGTTGGGAGGATGACCTCTTCAAACCTACTGTCTCATCCCTGCCCCTTCATCCCAGACCAGTAATACTTGTAGATACAGGAAATCCTCTCAGGTTGGGGCAGCATTTATTCTGACTGGATCTAGTTCCTGTGCTCCATGGAACTCTCACCATCCATGTCCCAGAGTCCTTTAATGAGCATCAGCTGGCGATGGTTCTTTGTGTGGAATAGGTTTAAGGGCTTTCCCTGTGAATTTACTGCAGTGGCCCCTGTCATGGGCCTGGGCACTTTGCTCTCTGAGGCAGGCAATTCTATGGTGAATAACCCATGTCCTTCTTATCCCTGTTTTACCCTCACTGGGTAGGCTGGGGTGTGGCCTCACTGTCTCTGCCCCTCACTCCCTGTATTCTCCCTCTTCCATCCCTGCCAACACCTCCTGGTCTTGTGCACGCGTTCTCTTCTGCCAGGATGGCAAGCTCTTAGAGGGATTCACACAGAGGCCTTCATAACGCTCTTCAGGAGCTGGCCTAAGGGTTGTGTGTCCCTCATTTCCCCATAGTGTCAGCCAGCGCCAGCTCTGCCCAATTGTTTAAAGATTTTTCCTCCTTGAGGCTTTAGCTTCACCAGCCCCTTCTGGGATCAGCCATTGAAGCGACTGTGACGGGTTCCCTCCACCACCCCTGCAGTGACACCTGATGTCCTGGGATCCCACTGACCCTGCCCATTCCACCAGCCTCCCTTACCCTGTCCTGCTGTACAAGGCCCTCAAGCCTTCTCTAGTACAAACACCGTTAGGGACCCACCCAGCTGCAGAAAGAAACAGACACTGAAATCAGCTCTACATGGGCAGAATCAGCTAAGGGATTGCCCAGCACTCAAGTGCACACCCCCTCTGAGGTGCGAACACAAAATTGTATTGTCATGCACTGAACAGAGAACTGCACAGCATAAGCTCATGAAAATTGCCCCTCCCTCAATTTGGAGGAAGATATGCACTGCTTTTTTGTCCCTAGTTATGAATTTCACAAACTGGTATAGAGAAACAACACAAGTTTATTAACTACAAAGGATAGATTTAAAGTGATTATAAGTGATAGCAAACAGATCAAAGCACATTACCTTAGTAAATAAACAAAAACTGCAAACTGAGTTTAACAAACTAGGTAGGTAGGGTATAAGTTAGCAAATTCTCACCCTGACTGATAAACAGGCTGGCAGATTAAGTCACATGCTGCCTTGGCTTTCCCAGGTTTTTGTACACAGGCTAAAGATCCTTTTGCCTGGAATCATAACTTCCCACAGTTTAGTCCTTGCCCCTCAGGAGTTTCCAGGTGTGTTGTTGCAGAGAGAGTGAGGTTCCCCCATGATGTCATTGTCCCTCTTTTTTACCTTCCTTTCCCACTTGCTGGAAAGCTCTTCTGTGTGGCCTGGGTCAAAGAGCTCCCATTGTGTAGTGCTATCTCTGAGAGGTTTCTCTTCTACACAGTTCATGGGGTAACCCTTGTGCTTGTGTTGCATTTCCTTAATAAGCCATTAACATTGGCCTTTTTACTGTTGTACCTGAAAGGCTGCTTGTGGGTGTTTTCAATCTCACAACACATTTCAGTAACACATATGTAACCAAACTTCATAATGTCACATTTGATGATAGCACGTACAATCCAACGAGATACTACTGTTTAGCAGATCAAGACTTTTAGAACGATACCTCACAAGGCATACACTGTACAAAACATATCCTAATTACATGACAGTGGTGAATATTGGGGTGTCACAGTGGACAGTGCCATTTCATCTGGCTGCAGAGTGTGTGGCTCTAGTTACTGTAGTTACCCACCAATGGTGACACAGAACACAGACACCTCACACTAGAATCGCACCAAGTGAATTTTGTGCTCCACATCATCAGTATAAAATCCAAACAAGGGCCAACCATCCTGCAAAATGGAGACTAGACGTTCCTTAGCTACAACCAGAAAAAAAGGCAGGGCCCAGGTGCCCTAACACCTGAGGCCCCTGCAATGGCAGGAAACTGATTTTTGTGCAATAGGCCCATGTGATCCTAGCAGATGAACCCACTCGATGCTTCAGAGGAAGGCAAAAAAACTCCAAGGTCTGTGCCAATCTGACTGGAGGAATATTTCTTCCTGACCCCAAATCTGGCCACCAATTTAACCCTGAGCGTGTGAGCAAGGATCACACAGCTAATGCACATCTGGGCTCTTGGGATTCATTGTTTTTGCCTCAGACCATTGGTCCCTCTGGCCCAGCATCCTGCCTCCAGCTGCGACTAGGAACAGATGCTTCAAAGGAAGGAAAAACCCCACATAATTGATTCAGACACTTGTGAATTGTGGAGGGGGGGAGGCGCGAATCCTTTGTGATGCCAGCAGAAAATCAGCTGAAGCTTGAGACTGGATTCCCTGAATTTATCTTACCAGCATGGACACAAATGTGAACAAGCAGCAGCAAAGTGGAGGTGAGGAAGAGGGGGATGCAGAAAGGAGAAAGTTGAAGAGGGACAATCTCTTCTCTGTGATGTGGAAGTTAGGTACGGGGGAAGTTTGTGTAATTTTTCTTGTATGTTTACTCTGAGCATTTTGGGCAGGAACATCTCTTATCCATGCTTTGTAAGGTACAGTGCATATTTGCAGCAAGAAAAAAGGATTCACAATGGTGCTAAATAACAGCGGGAGTGTTAGAAAAATGCACTGCATATTACAAAACCCAGATAAGGCAGGTCTCTGCGCTGAGGAGCTCATAGACTGCATAGCACAAGACACCCCCGAGAGTGAATTTCAACTTTTCTGTGAGCTGTGGATGCTGGGCAGACTCCCCAAACTGCCCAGAGGGGCTTGAGACCTTTGCAAATAGGCTCTGTACCTTGTTCTTTCCCATGGGTTGGGGATGCTTGTCCACTCTGAGACTTGAGACTGTACATTTGAGCCTCGATGTTGGCTCTGTGTCCCCTGCCCCAGAGGTGTAGGGCCATGGAAAGATTCTGACATCCCAGTAGGGCTGCTAACCCTCCAGGGTTGGCTTGGAGTCTCCAGGAATTAAAGATTAATCTTTAATTAAAGATTGTGTCATGTGATGAAACCTCCAGGAATTCATCCAATCAAAGTTGGCAACCCACGTCCCAGTGAGGCCACCACCATTGTGAAGTCACTTTGATTAGCTATACTCATGAAGTTGTGACATTTGGGCTGCTCCTTCCACTCCAATATACAGTTAGTTGTTGTGGAAGTTTGGTTTATTTATTTGAGTCCTTTTCCTTCTGTTTACATCTGGAGCCTTTGGGTTTCATTTAAGGGAATGAATTTCCATAAATGAATCCCAGTAGGGCCAGAGAGATCCCTGAGCCAATACTTTATTATTTTTTACCAAATTATATAATTCTAGTCTCTGTCCATGACTATCAGCCGTAAGTCATATTTAAATACATGAATAAAGCAAAAAAAAAAAAAAAAAACAAGAGAAAAAACTGAGAGGAAAGAGACAATGGGAAAAATTTTGAGAAGGTGCTAGAGGTATAAATATAAAAAGGAAGAGCAAGAACTTTTGATAGAGTCATGGGGACCAGGTCACATTGTGTGATCTCTGTCTATTAACAATGCCATTTGTGCTAAAACCTCTTCTCATCTGTCCCCAATTCTCTATGCTAATAGAATCCCCTGTGCTAGTTTATTCCAATTACCAATCTTGCTCGTGGTTAATACTGTTCCGCTGGTGTCTCAGCTCTGTGTCACCCTGTTGGGCTTTTGGCCATTGTCCAACCACCCCACAACACTATGAATACTTCCTGTTCTCTTTCTTCTGTTCTCTGGTAGTCACTTAAACACTCATTGTGTCCCCTAGCTCCCTAAGCCTTTTCTCTGCTACCTTACATAGATTTAGGACTCTTATAATTACCCATGTTTCTCTCTTTCTCTCAAGCTGAAATGAGCTACACTGGCTGTGGAGGGGCTGGAACCAAATTCCCTGATTTAAGGAACCTCCACCCCAACTTTGGGTCAATTTGAAATACATACAAGGATCTGGATCCTAATTTCAGAGCTGTCCTCAACTCCCTCTGCCCTTCCCTCACTCGTGCCTATAATGGATCAGCCCATAACTCAGGATACACATGCTTCCAGGGGTTATGAAATCTGGATCTGAATTTAGTGCCTCAGCCCCGTGCTTGGTGTTTATTATGGATGCAGCACTCCGCGAGATCTTGGCAAGACTAGGGAATTCCTCTTTCTCAGGCAGAGGGAGTGAGCGCAGGACAGCTGGGAAATGGGCAGCCATTCCTACTAACCCCTCCTAAGGACAGTCCAGAGATTAATTGCACTTACCTACTGACAGATCCAAATGCTTTGCTGATGGTCCCCAGGGCCCTGCTCTGTTATCACTGTGTTGACACTTGAGATGGGCCTGAACCAAAAGCTTGGATTCCAACATCCCCAATCTTTGGGGGAAGTGGGGTCAAAATCCACATCAAGGTTCAAATCCTTGGCTTAAACCCAGCAGTAACAGTGGTAGAGCCTGGCTAGCAAAGCCCTGGGAGATGTGACGCTGAGGGGCAGGGACTGACTGGATGACTTCTGGAGAGATGAGCTCATCAGCATTGCAATTTCCAGTGGTGATCTCAGATGTTCTGATTCGCTCCTGACCAATGAGATCGCTGGATTTCAACTGATCTCATAACCATTGTCTCAGCCCCATTCTCTGCACCTAGTTGACTTTCATCCTAATGGGTCTGATTCTGCCCTGCATCTTCTGGTTTCATTACAAGGAATTTAATTGCATGTAAGGATGCTAACAGCCTTTTAATTTTAGTCGCTGTAGCCACCCTGCTGCACTGACTTAGGAAAAATCAGTCATTGCTGTCTTGGACAATATTCAGTAATTAAGGAAGATGCTAGAGCTTAAATATTAGTACAGTTTATAATGACATTTCCCTTCATATTTTGGAGATGGCCCTTTGTCTGAGGTATGAGACTCCTCCCAAAACACACTCCTGCCCTTGTGCTGGGGGCTCACATTGCATCCAGTTCCTGTTGAGCTGCTGTCCTGATTATGGGCTTTTCAGCAAACTATATTCTATTCTTTTCTTTTGGTGTAAAGAAACTAGTGCATCTTGGCAAATGCATGTGAGAACCAACCGAGAATACCTTTCCTAAATCACAGCCATTGGGGTTTTAACAGACCTAGAAACAACTAAATTCAGAAACAGTTTTTGGACTCTGGTTTATTTCAGTGCAGGTAACAAGCAGCCTCTGTGTTTTAAATTAGTAATCAGGGAGGACAGCTTCTAGGACTGTCAGCCAGGGCCGCCCAGAGGATTCAGGGGGCCTGTGGCAAAGCAGTTTCGGGGGCCCCTTCCATAAAAAAAGTTGCAATACTATAGGAGGCCCCTGTGGGGCCTGGGGCAAATTGCCCCACTTGCCCCCCCTCTCGGTGGCCCTACCACTTA
>NC_133769.1:163577209-163599146 GCF_003597395.2 Chelonoidis abingdonii | reverse complement strand
ACCACCCCAATATTACAAACCTAGGGGGAATCACAGGGTCAAACACTCACGGTTGGAAGTCCCAGCAGCTGTTCAGGTGAGTGAGGTCACTGAGAGATTATTCCATCCTGTCAGTCTCCCACCGGACCAGAAGAAGCTGTCTCCTCCAGGTGAGCAGGTAGCTTTCTACCCCCCCTCCCCCCCAGCGGCTGGCTCTGCCTCAGCTCAGCGTCTCTGGTTGCCTAGCTGCTGCTGCTGCTTCCGGGAGACAGAGACTAGAGCTGCTTCGGCCAGTGGGGCCCCGTCACGGGAGTATCAGACACAGTCACACAGTCGCGGCCGGGGGCCCCTGCGGGGCCCAGGGCAAATTGCCCACTTGCCCCCCCCTCTGGGCAGCCCTGCAGTCAGCATGCTAATGGAGTCTATCTTCTCTGGAATCTGCTGTTAAAATCTCTCCTCTCTGTCATTAGTTCAAATCCATCTAAGGTTGGTTGTTACCAGTGGGTTCTTACCACCTGATGGCAGATCGATGGTTTCAGTGCATTTCCCAGAGGACAGATGTCCATATTACAGAAATCACCATCACAATGGGCTTTAATTGCTCCCTGTGTCAGTCTTATCAGAGGTCCTGTCCCTACCATGGGGACTGAAATGCCCTCATACTTGTAGAGGTGATTCACCTCGGTGAAGTTTGAGGCATACAAATGATACAACGTGGGAGGAGCTTATGTTGTGTATGTTCTATGGATAGAGACCTTCAATTTCTAGGTCTGTTCCACAAGCACTAAATCCCCATGAAAAGTGCCTCCTTCTCTAGACTAGAATGCTGCATTCAGGCGCTTAAGCCATGGCCTTTGAAGGCTGTAGTGTGCTTTATGAGCTTATACTTCATGCAGTAGTGAGCAACCCTGCTGGTGAAAAGAATTATGTGAACTCACAGTTCCTAAGTTTGGAGCACTTGCAATAACATCATAAATATTTCATTCTACATTGCACTTACAGTTATCAATGCCCTTCATATAGAAATATCATTAATCCCCAGCCACTGGGGCAGGAGAGCTTGTCTGGCAACTGGCTGATCCCATTACTGGAAGGCCCTTTCCCTTCTGAAATTCAGTGGTGAGCTGGTCATAAAACAGGCCTGCTGGTTTCCCTTTTAAGCACAAGAAGATTATTATGGTTCTTTCTTGGCAAGTTCTGGAGCGCCTCCCATTTGCTTTCCTGCCACTTTCGCTTACATTGGGGTTGAATAAGTTCTCCGCTTTATTAGGCCACAGACAGGTGAGCGATGTCTCACTCTGAAATCTTCATTTCATCAACTTGTTGCTGGATGAAGGCTGGCATTGGTTTGCTGCCAATTTGGTCAGTGAAGCTACCTGAGTAGGGCTAAAGCATCAGCAAAACTCATGACCTTTAGTGGTATATTTTTCCCTTGCAAGGCAATGACTGTCTATGCTCTCAAGAGGCCCAGCAAGCTTGCTTAATTCTGTGTAAACATGTGTGTTGAGTCAGAAGTGTGTGTCTCTAATTTGTTGTTAACTGGTCAGCTAATGCAAGAAATAAGCTGAAATACATTTCTGTCCTGAGCAATGAGTAAGATTCTACCTGCTGCTAAGGCTATTTAGATAAATCTATTAAAAACAAGCAAAAGTCTTGTGTTTGTAGTTGATCTGAACAAAGATCGGCTGTAGGTCTTCATTTTTAATGCCTTTGATAGGCTGTCTCGGAGAACACCTCTACCCCTGTGCTCTAGCAGGGAAGGTATCATCAACAGTGAAAGCCTGTCTGACAATCCCTAGCATGAAACTGCTTTTACTCTGGCAAAGTTCTCATGGTAACAAACTGAGCCCTGATCTACATTACAGAGTTAAGTCAACATCGATCTAACTCGGTAAGTGCCTACACTAAAACATAGCTCCCACTGAGGTAGCTCCCACCGATGTCATAATGCCACCTCCACGAGAGGCATAGCGTTTAGGTTGATGTAGTTAGGTTGACATGGTGTCAGTGTAGACACTGTGTTGCTTACATCTACTGTTGCTGCTTTTCAGAAGGAATCCCACAATGCCCCACACTGGGAGTTAAGATCTGTGCAAGCTCTCCTAGTCAGGACGCACACCACCAACATAAGGAGAGGAATGTGGACATGTGCAAAAGTGATTGAAGTACTGCAGTGGCTGTATGTCAATGTAACTTAGATTGACTTGAATTTGTAATGTAGACTTGAGTCAATGAAACTGCAGTCAATGTGGGTCTTGCCTAAGAGGGGCTTTGAGGATTTGTCCTTCTGTTAATAATGTACAACCCAAATAATCCAAGGTCCTTGGGTAATCTTGACAGCAGACTTCCAAGCCTGCTGGGTCTGCTCCTTCAGTTATGCAGAGTTTACAGGCTTTGGCAAAGCCTATAGGCTTATTAGCTGCAATCCTACTTCATGTAAGAGTTCCACTTGACTAAGCTGTGAGAATCTCAGTTCCTAAACTCTGCAAAGCTAGAAGTCTGGTCCTGCAGAGCACCCAAACTCCAGTGACATCTTTTGTGCAATTAATTCTTCTGGCTCTTAAAAACTCAATGGGACCAAAGCTCCAGTGAAACCTAAGGGAATATATCAACCCTTCAGCTTTCCTGCACGGAGACTAGGTAATCAAGGTTTGACCAATAGCTTTGTGAGAGTCCATATTTATTCTCTCACTCTGTCTTCCAGATTCAGCAGGTTCAGTTTGAGTCAAACATTGTTTCTTTGTTTTTTTTCTTAATCTCCGGCACTGCAAACTCCCTTTGGTATCTGATAATCCAGCTGGACTCTTTCTACCTCTTCTCATACATCACCAATAAGAAATCTCCTGCTGGAAGTGAGATGACAGTTGTTTTGACAATGCTCATTGCAAAATAGACTCCAGCTTGCTTCCCCATAATGCAGGATTCAGACTAGTTGGTTAGTAAAAAGAGAAGTCAGGTCTTGAATCATATAGGGTGAAAGTATCTGTGCATAGGGTCAGCATAAGGTCTATGTTTTGAGAGCTTGAGTGGGACTTCATTGGTGCACAGGGGTAAATTTTGCACAGAGGGAGCAGGTATATGAAGTAAGAAAGTACCATTTTCCACCATCACTTTTATTTCATTGTACAAAAATCAGTAAAATCAGAGTAATGTTTCCCACGGAAATCTTAGCTCCTCTCCCTTGTATGTTTATCTCTCACATTGCAACCTGAATGTTCCATTCCCATAGTTTTCTGCTTGTAATCAAGCATTCTTCTTGCCTGTTTTCATAACTTAGTTATCACATAATACAAAAGGATCTTCCTCAATTTTTGTTTATTATCTCATAGAAATGTAGGGCTGGAAGGGACCTTGAAAAGTCATCAAGACCGGCCCCATGAACTGACGCAGGACCAAGTAAAACCTAGACCATTCCTGACAGGTGTTTGTCCAATCTGTTCTTTAAAACCTCAAATGACGGGGATTCTGCAACCTCACTTGGAAGCTTATTCCAGAGTTTGACTACCTGTTGTATCTAGCTAGGTGCAGGTAGTTTGTGTTTGTAAATTGATTCCTAGGTGGTTTTATTAGCTTTGAGCCCAGGAACTACAATTCCCAGGACGCACTGGGGGAGGAGAAGGGAAGGAAGAATGTGAACTCTGTGAAAGAATGAGGGCAATAAACCTTACCGTTGCTGTTGTCAAGCTTCCTGAGTCTTCCTCAAACTGGTTCAGGTGCAAAACTACCCTTATAGTTAGAAAGCTTTTCCTAATATCTAATCTATCTCTCCTTTGCTGCAGATGAGGCCCATTACTTCTTGTCCTACCTTCAGTGGACATGGAAAACAATTGATCCCTGTCTTCTTTATAAGAGTCTTTAGCGTATTTGAAGATTATCAGGTTAGACAAATACCTGTCAGGGATGGTCTAGACAATACTTAGTCTTGCCTCAGTGCAATTAGATTAGATGACCTACTGAGGTCACTTCCAGTCCTGTATTTCTATGATTCTTTGCAGATCTATTTGGGAAAGCTATTATATTAGCACTGGTGTGGAAGAAATGGAATTTTCCTATGAAATTAGAAGAGACCGGTTTGGTGCATTAATTGTAACCATTATACATGTGCAAGTATATTTCAAATTGTTCTGCTTTACTAGGAAACTGGAACTCTTCCATATTTGTATAAGTGGATGTTTTCTCTTTCCTAGTTTTCTTTTTAACTAGAAAATGCCTTCACTACTACTTTGCTGTTGTTGTATTTTACTTTTTTACAGTCCCATCCTCATCACTTTTGTTCTTGTTTTGTCTCCATGCTCAGAGCACATTGCGTGTCTCTCCTCTGCCATTCTGTGTTGTCAAATACAAAATGGCTGCCTGTGTCTTGAATAGCAGAGTCCTTAGAGATTTAAAGGTGCAATAAATAAAACACATAGCAGTGCAGCAACATACACTGTAGTTTGCCTACCGTGAATTTAGAGCAATGAGCTTGAACCAAACTCCCAATTTCAAATAGCCCTGAATGTTGGGGAAAATTTGGAAACTTTCCAGCTCAGGCCAATCCCTAAAATTTAGCAGGAAAATAAAGAAGTGTTATTTTTATTAGTGAATATTGCTATCCTTAATACCTGATCATTCAAACACTGTCTGGGAGGCATTTTCCCTGCCCCTGCCAATTGAGTCTTGCTTAAAAATAAGGTAATGGATTTCTTGAAGGGGAGGAAGCAGTTGGCCCACTGACACTCAATAGATCGCACTGGAGCTAAGTCTTCTATCCTGGAACTGGGGGCGGCCTGCAAAAATTAGGTCAAGGAACTTCCCAGTTGCTGCTGACCTGATCAGACCCGGAAAACCAATGGTAAATAAACCACAAGGCCAGTTTTAGCCTAAAGGAAAATATTTTTCAATGGTGGTGCCTGGGACATAGGCTGGAAAATGCAAAATATGTTAGGCTCATTCTAAAAGAAAATGTGTACATTTTAAAATGGCTTTACTGACGGTGGGGCTGACCAAAAAGCCTGACTCATATCATAACCCTCTCCCTGCCTCCCTCCCCCACAGAAAGGTTGTGGGGATATCTGGTCTTTGCACCACAGGCTGATTTCTAGTCCTATGGATAGGTGAAACATCCACACACCAGTGCAATAACCACCCCCACTCTCCCAAATCTGGTAGGGTCAGCTCATAGGGTGATGCAGCTGCTGACAATTCATCAGAGCAGAGGGTAAAATATCATTTTTTTTTCTTTTTAAAAAAAGAACATGCTAAATAATGTGGATTTTAAAAAGTTAATGTTAAGGAATTTTGCTTCTGGCTTTGAAGAAGCACAGCTTCCCTATCCTAGCCTCCGCCAGATTTCACAGCACTTTCTGTAAATGCACCATTAACTGTTTGTTCAGGCTATAGTCAACACTTTATATCCTCTTCCCCTAGCAACAGCAAAATATCCTTTACTGGAGGTCCAGTCTGAAGTCCTTTGCAGTTATTAGAAAGTCTCTCATTAATTCCAGTGGGCTTTGGCTCAGACCCTGAGAGCTGATATATTGACAGTACACCAACAAACATTACTTGAGTCTGGTGAAAAGCAGCTGAAGGCTCTATCTCATTTGTATGCCTTAATTTGCTTTCCTTTTAACAGCAGGAAAGGACACACGTGCGTGCTTAAAATCAAATCTAACCCAAGTTTATTACCCTGAAAACAGACTAATAACAACAATAACATTGCATCAATGCAGCTATGTTAAGGAGACAGGATTTTTGTTACACAAATGTCAGCAAAGTCAGAATTATGATTCTCGTAGGAACTTGTGAAAGTCACCATTTTGACTCTAAGGAGTATTAAACCACCCATCCATTAGCACAAGCCATCTATGGGTGGCTTGGCTGCTTTCATGCATTTCTCCATAGGAGGGGAATATACACCCTATAACTGGGCTAGCTAATTGTTTTTTAAGGCAACCACTCTTGACATTTTTATTATTCAGATCCCTCAGTAATAGTCACCGCATCATTCCACAGAGGCCGTTCAGCAAGGATAACTCTGAAACCAGGAGTTTTTGATGACCACTAAGGCATACTTAGAGAACAAGACATTATGGGTAATTATATGTCTAGTACAATGATGGCTGAAAAGCTGACTTCCTGGCAAAATATAGCTAGGCTGGATTTTCTTTTCAGGAACTTAACTATTTGTGTGGTACTGCTCCCTCCACCCCCAAAAGATGGTAGCATGAGTGTGGTTCTGTTTGACTATACCATCATGTGACAGGGCTTAACCCGCATCACTTCCAGGCAAGGGAAAATACCCCAATGAGTCATGCTCCGCACTCGGGATGGAGTGATTAACTAATTGCCTTCTGGTCAGAGGAGATGGTGCTCGATCATATAAGTAGACTGAGCTCCCTGAGTCTGGGGAGAAACTGCACAGGAGACAGGTCTTTCTGGGAGAGAAGCCCTGGGTTAAAGTTTTACAGATAAGTAACAATGGAGGAAGAACCACTGCATGAGAAGCCATGAGATAGGGCTAATAGGAGACCTACACTGAAGGCTGGATTGGAGGACGAACTGTTTCTTTTGAAGATCGGTTTGGATTTTTATTATAACTTGTTTGCACAACCCTGGAAGGGACTTAAACTTTTACATGAGCTAGGCAGAGGGCCAAGCCCCAGAATACGCAAAGTGGGAGGTGAGAGAAGATGCAGGCTGAGAAAGGTCATTGTAGATCTGATGGAGAGATGAAGACCCCCTGCAATGCACTGTCTACACACAACAGGGTGCCCTAAAGAGGAGGACACACCCTTACGCCTCGCAAGAAGAAGTTAGTGACAGGCATCTAGCAATCTATGCTTCGTTACCTAAGCACTTTTTAAAAAACAGTTCACATGCCATTTTCTTTCATGAAAGCACAAGTTTGTTTGGGTTTTTTTTTAGTGCTTGTATATTTTGTGGGTTTGAGTGAATTTAAAAAAAAATCTGAACACAGTGGTATGTCGCTAAACTATACACTTATAGACTGCCCAGTGTAATGGTGGCCTCTGCTAACATCTGAGCAAAGATTTAATAGCAGATGCCATGATCCTTAGTCAGGAAAGCACTTAAGCATGTGCATAAGTATGTGCTTCAAGTTAAGCACAAGCTTCAGGGCTTTCCTGAATAAGGATGGACTTAAGGATGTATGTAAGTTCTTTGCTGAATCATGGCCAGAGTTCTGTAGTGAAGGTTCATGTTACTATGAGTTTCACTTTTATGAACTCCAGAACATTTACTAGCTTTTTCAGAAGTATTATATCTAAAGGATTTATATAGGCCCCATCACTGCAGTGTCTGAGCACTTCACAATCTTTACTGCATTTACCCTCAAAACTCCCCTATGAGGTAGGTAAATGTTATTACTCCCATTTCACAGATGGGGAACTGAGGTACAAAGAAAGTAAGTGACTTGATCAAGATCACAGAGGAAATGTGTGGCAGAGCAGGGAATTGATCCCAGGTCCTAGGCTTGTGCCTCAACCGCTGGATCATATTTCTGCTAATAAAATAACTGCAATGGTCAAATGACCAAAGTTCATTTTGTGATGACTGAACATTGCTTTTATTCTTCTGTGTTCATTCGTATACTGAATACTTTGAAAGAGTTGGTCATTTACACTGTGTCTCCCAGTCAGTGTGAATTAGTGAAATTCTACTGTATTACATTTATTTATTTATTTTATTTTGTCATGGAGCTTTTATTATAAACAAACAAGAAGTTAAGTAACTTACATGGCACGCTGCACTTCCATAGTCAGCTTCTGCCTCAAGGTTAAAGCCTTGCAGCAAATGGATTATACTCCGAGGACCCCGTTTTACATTCCTTACTGAAGCAAAAACTCCTCCCAAAGTCAGAAGCTTTCACAGAGTCTGTCCAATTCAGAATGGAAGCATGAGTATTGAACTAATCTGCACTGAGATTCTGTCCCACAGCACGATCAGGCCTTTTGGTTTTATTCAGTTTGTCAAACACTTTCTCAGGGGATTCTGGGTCCTCAAACAAATAAAATATAATAGCATAGGGAGAAATATATGGTGTACAGGGTATTGGAATGATGCCTCTGATCCTTTGAGCTCCCAATGTTTTTAACTGATGTGAACAAAAATGTTTCTCATCTGTTAACTCCGGGACAGCCAAGTGATTACACTCAAACTTTCCAAAGAAAAGATTTGCTTCTGAGATGAGGCCAAGCATCAGAAGCTGCTGCCCAGAAGGGATTTCATTTTTGATGGGGAGAGAGAAAGTTATAGACTATTGCTGCGAATGGAAATTCCATCTCAGCTTTATCTACGGCATCATGCTTTTGCAGTGCTGTCATGACCTCCACTCCTGTTAAAGTAGCAATATAAGAACAGCAAGGGGCAAACCTCTGTAGCTCAACGAGCTATTTAAAGAAAAACATGTTGAACCCTACATTGAGAAAAACATAACCTATTAAAAAGACCTACTAAGCAGATGGCCTTAGGGGAAGGTCATGTGGTAAGCAAGAATTCTCCAACCCAGAGCCTGTTCAATCCAAAGAATATATATATTGTATAAAACTAGCAAATAACTTGTTTTATTAGGTCTGGAAAACAGTGTGGAGGAACAAGATGTTCTGCCAGTGGTGAATGCTGGTTAACATCTATCAAATGACTATGAATATGTCGATTATCAACAGGTTTCTTTGGCCTTCAACTCTTGGCCAAGTGCTATGTAGTTTTCTGTATTTCTATAGTTTACAAGATTTAAACTTTTTAAAAAAGTGTCATTTTTGGAGGCTGAGCTTGGAATTCCATGGAGTTTTCATCATTTAAAAGGATTTTTATATAACGGCAGTTTCTGCAGAGACCTGTCAGAATGGGAAGTACCTTCAGAACAAGTTAACACTGGAGTAAGAGGAGACATTGCTTCTGACTAAAGTTGTGGAGGGACACAAATGGCAAAGCATGGATGTCCCTCTCTTGATCTTATTTTCAGACAGACACACACCCAGCCAGTCTTCTCCATAACACCACTAGCAGATCATTTAAAGGGCACAGGATGGCCTCTCCTGTATACCTTAGTACCTTTCATGGAAGAAGGAATTTCTTGGGGCATGGACACAAGCTGATTGTCCAAGCTGCTAGTATGTTGCACCTGTGGCACCTTTATGGTTTGTATTCCGTCTCTGAAAGTAGGAGAGCCTCCGGAGGAAAGTAGGATTTGTTGGGAAAGGATTTGAATGATACTGTCCAGATTGCAGACATCTTCATTCTCCTGATGCTGTCTGTAGGTTCTTTATCTAAATTCAGCTTCATGATTTTATACTCTGGCTGATGGTGTAAGAAGCAAGCAGAGCCCAGAGAGACTTTTCAAATCCCAGCAGGAGTTTCCAGGACTATGTGTTAGAAAATCAACTGTGGGCTTGTGGACCAAATCTAGTGTGGAATCACAGAGAGAGAATAAATTTGGACCCTCCCAATGTCATTTGTATAAGTTTCTTTTCTATCTGTAACTGCAAATAAAGACTGTTCTCTCAGACTGTGAATTCCTGCCCTGTGAACGCTACTGGGGTTGGACAAGCATTACCTCAGTGTGCGTTCAGACATTATTAAAACAAATTACTCTGTCTCAGCACAACTAAAGCCCATTCATTCATCCATAATGGTGGAGGACTGGGCAATGTCCCTGAGGGATGCTGGAAAGAATTGGTCTGTTGTAAGCTCCCACACTAAGTTATTTAAAATTGATTTATTTTGCTAATATCACATAAATGCTCCCAGGAGAAGATAAAAACAAGCAGATCGATGCTGATTTCACCTTCAAGCTATTTCCTGAGACGAGGCAGTAAGCGTTGGCTATAGAACTTGCTGCTATAGAAAGATATGGCTGTGTCCGTGGGGCAGTCATTTCCGTTCGTGCCTCACAGGAGCGGCACCAGGGTTTTTGGCGCCATCGGCAGAGGTCCTTCCGCGCTTCCGGTCGTTGGCGGCAATTCTGCGGCAGGTGGGTCCTTCTGCGCTTCCGGTCTTCAGGGCATTTCTGCGGCGGGTCCCGGAGTGAGTGAAGGACCTGCCACAGAATTGCTGCCGAAGACCCGGAGCGTGGAAGAACCCCCCTGCTGCCAAATTGCCCCCGAGGGCAGCAAAATGCTGCCTCCCCCAAATCCTGGTGCCCTAGGCGACTGCTTAGGTCGCCTAAATGGAAGTGCCGGCCCTGCTGCCTCACAGAATTTGTGCGTCTAACATCTTAAACTACGATGTATTTGTGCTGCGCAATTTGACCCAGGTTTTCCAGACTGACTGATCTGCATGTGGCATGAGGGCAAATGTGGCTTCAAGCCACCTTTTTTGTCTCCCCAGGGCTAGTGCTGGCCTGGTGCTAGCCCATTCCCTGCCTTAAGACAGAGTCGTCTGAAAGCTGCTGTCTTTTCCATTGGCTGCCAAAGGTCCCTATGCCTCCAGCAGCTGAGCATCATCACTGTATAGAGCTAACCAAACCATGTCCCCTTTTCTCCTGCTATGCCCCCTACGCCTGGGAGAAGACGGGCTCAAGCCCACAGCATAAGGATCTGGACTAGGTTTTGATTAGGTCTATCATAGAGGTTGGTGCCAGCTACAAAATTTGGATCCACATTCAGATTCTGAAAGATTGCTAGCTGCCTTGCAAGTTCCAACCACCTCCCGCACCCCTCTCTCACTCACTGAAAGCAAACAACAGCTGTTTGTTTTTTTCCTCACAGACCAGATAAGCAGCTTCTCCAAAACCGATCCCCCCACCTCCATCCCTTGCGTCGTGCTCCTTCTCTCCTCAAGCCCCATCTCTTCAAGCAAAAACTAGTTGTGGGCATTCCAAAGGGAGCCCCCCTGCCTACCTCTGCTCATTCACAGCAAACACTAGCTGTGTTTGTTTTTTTGATAAGCAGCTTCAGAAGCCCGAGAAGTTCGCAACAAAACAAAGAGAGTTATCTTTACTTAAAAGGATTATGGGAAGCTTCCGAGGTCAGTTACAGTGTACTAAGATTATTCCCTGTTTACACTGGCACCCCAGCGCTGCAGCAGCAGCGCTATTCTATTTATTCCTCTCGTGGAGGTGGAGTACAAGCAGCGCTGTAGCCAGGGAGATACAGCGCTGTATGTGGCTTGCCAGTGTGGGCGGGGAGTGAGTTACAGCACTATAAAGCCACCAACAGCGCTGTAACTCTCAAGTGTAGCCAAGGCCTAAGTGTAGAACTCTAGCTGTACAGTACTAGCCTGAGGCACATGCAGAGAATTAGCAGCTAAGTGAAAGGTCCAGAGGAGCTCTTTTGCCTGTTAGAATGGCTCAGACTGGCTAGCAAGCACCGCACTGTGCAGAATTCCCACTGCTGCTCCGAAAGGGAGCGGCCTACATTCTCCACAGTGCCAGGTGTGATTGCCGTCAAACTAATCACACTCCCAAGCTGGCTGCTGGTGCCCCACTAGACATATTAATTGAGCAACAAATCTAGTACTCTGGTGACTGCTGCACTTACATTAATATTAGCAGTATTTACACTATCATAGTGCTAAGAAGCCCCAGTCATGAACCTAGCTCCCGTTGTGCTAGGTACTGCTCTGCTCCTGCAGTGGGAGTCAGAGAGGCTTTGGGCACACTCTTCTGTCCCCCCCATCCCAGTGAATCAGTTCATGGGCAGCCTTAGCTTTTGCTCTAAACTATTAGCTCTATGCCTGCCAGAGACTCAGCTATTGATCCAAACTCTGTCCTGGGGAAGTAGATCCTTGAGATTTTGCTGTTTGCCTCTGACCTACTCAACAAGTACATTCAGAGGGGCTCACGCAGGAACAGCAGCTGTCCGACTGGAGACATAGGGGGCAGACTGCTGAAAGCAGCTCAGCACTAATTGATTTCCTAATTTTTTAAAAAAAGAGAGAGTCCCCGGATTGTGTTTATGTTCCTGGCCCCTTGACACTGTGAAAAAAGGACACTCTCCCCAAACCCCTCAATGAAGTGAGCCATCTGGGGACATTAATCCTACCAAGCAATTATTCTGTTGCCCCCCAAAAAACCCTGCATCTTAGTGTCTGAATCACACAAGGCTGCCTTGATAATATACTGTGGTCTTTAGATTTAGATCTAAGATGAATTACTGAGGGCTGTGTTTCAAATGCACTGTTATCACAAGGCTTGTTGTTGTCTAGAATGGTCGCCGTGACCATTACACTGAGCTAGTGCTCAGCTGGCAGGGAAGAGCTAGCTCAGCTTTTACCCTGGACTGTAGTTGTCTAGGCCTGGTGGTACCATTGTTTTCTCTGCAGTGCTGGTGAAAAGTGTTGCTTTGACAGCCCCAGTGAGGCTGAAGTCATTGCTTTATTCACAGGCAGTAGCTGTGAAAGTTTTCCCTCATGCTGTGTCCTGCTAATGTGCCTCAACTCTGACATAAAGGGACCACTTGGTGGGGTGAGAGGGGAGTGCTCTCTGAACTGGGTTTCTGTTTAATCTATGGCCCCTGAGACATGATTACCAGCAAGGAGCCCAATTAGTGCCAGCAGTGACAGTGGATCTGTGAGCTGGACATCTGCCATCAGATGGTGACAGCTTTTGGGCTCTGCTGTTTCAGGCTCAGGAAAGTCCAGGGGTCATGTTACCAATCCAGTGAGCCACAGAGTGCCACAAAAGTTCCCATTTTTTGTGGGGGGACCTAGTTATGGTGCCAATCAACTTGGGGGCCCTGTTCTCCCACCAAGGGATACTAATAAGTCCTATTGACGTCAATGGGAGTTACTCGTATCCTCCCAAGAAAGAATAAGTCCCCCTGTGTGGGCCCTTAACATCCTGTGGTACCTTCTAGAGAGGGACAAAATGCTTCCGATGCAATAAAAGCTCCTCCTCCTCCTTCATCTGAATAAACCTTTACTGCAAATTTACAGGCAACCATCTTGGAGGGGGAGGAAGTTGTCTGACATTTTAAAATGTATTTTAAACCGATCTCGACTTCAGAAATGGGAATGGCAAAGTACCACGAGAGCCTGTTCTTGCACAATCTGCAGCCATTTTGCAGACCTAAGAGATTTGGATCATTGAGATATGAGGCTTAGGTAAAATCTGAACATTTAAAGCAGTGACACTCAGACTGAGGCTCGGGAGTCAGAACTGGTTCTTGAATGCGTCTCCTGCAGCTCTTTGTAGCAAGATATTAAATCACTGTGTGATTTAATTATTAACCAGTTTGTTATTAACTAATCAGAATGCTTTTACTATGTTATTAACCAATTGTAGTTGATAAAATAATAATACTTGGTCAGTTATTTTACTGTGAGAATAATATTTTATATGTGTAAATATATAAAACACTAAATATGAATATATAGTACTACGGTAAATGAAACAATGAATTCATGTTACTGTGGATCTTTTGCGTGATGTTGCTTGCTAATTTGTCTTCTGAACTACTCAGGTCTGAGTATCACTGATTTAAAGACTTATTTGGCCCCCTGAGTTGTTTGAGCTTTGTCTGGCACTAGTTAAGACTAAGGGACTTAAGGCTTGTCTACATGATGGATTTTTGCTACTCTGATGCAATTGCACCCCTGCAAAGCCCCAGTACCAATGCATTGCACCAGTGCTACACCACTGCAGATGATGTCTTTGGACCATACCTGTGCTAGCTTGTTTTGAATCTGTAACTACCAGTGGGTGCAGCAGCCAGCTACTCAATTACTAATTCGCTGATGGGAGCAGGGGTGGGATTAGTGAAAACACACATCTGTCCAAAAAGGAGTTGGGATTAGTGAAAACACACATCTGTCATGATTATACTGCCCTTCTCCCACCCTAAGTCAGTCTTGATTACTTAGGATGAAAAAGTAAGAACGTTTGTGTATATGGGACATAATTAGTAAGAGATGGGTTGGATTTCAAAAGGAAATGGAAGGCCCTTAAGTGGAACTGCAAGTATTCCAAATTGGAACCAGCTACAAATTTATGAGAAATCCTTGTGCTTTCAATTGTAAATATTTACATTGCTGAGTTGCCTCAATAAGCTGCCAGATAAGATTCCTGAGGGAACTTTGTTTGTTTATTTTGTTTTAAATTTTAGCTAATCTGCCTTTGATTTATCCTGTGGGATTAAATTCTCACATTGCTAGGCGTATGTGTTCCCTTGTACTATAAATCAGAGGGAGGAATGCAATATATACATGCATCATCTGTTAGCATGCAGCTGACTACAGTGACTGGAGTTTGACCTCATAGGGAATTTTGAAAAGTGAATATAATGCTGATGAAGGATGCTGCATCGATAGCTGTGAGAGCTGGGGTCCTTTGCTGATCCACATAACTGTCACAAGAGCTGTGCAAGCTTCCCTATACCATCCTGCCATTATGCTTCACCATAACTTTGGGTAAATGGGCCTTTTCCCTCCAAAGATCTGTGGCCTATCAGAGCAAGGACCACTCTATTGTAGCCTGTATATAACCTTCCATTCTTGTTGAAAGTCTCTCAGTAAGGATAAAAGGGGTAAAAAACAAGGGTGATGTCATGGTAGGGGTCTACTACAGACCACCTAACCAGGAAGAAGAGGTGGTTGAGGCTTTTTTTTAAATAGCTAACAAAATCATCCAAAGCACAGGACTTGGTGATGGGGGACTTCAACTACTCAGAAATCTGTTGGGAAAATAACAGCAGGGCACAGATTATCCAACAAATTCTTGGAATGTGTGGGAGAAAGCTCATGCCTGCCCCTGGAAGTTTCCACTACATGCATCCGACGAAGTGGGTATTCACCCACGAAAGCTCATGCTCCAAAACGTCTGTTAGTCTATAAGGTGCCACAGGATTCTTTGCTCCTTTTACAATTCCAGACTAACATGGCTACTCCTCTGATACTTGACATCTATAAAAAGGGAAATAAGGACAACCCAGGGAATTACAGACCAGTCAGCTTAACTTCTGTACCTGGAAAGATAATGAAGCAAATAATTAAGCAATCAATTTGCAAACATCTGGAAGATAAGGTGATAAGTAATAGTCAGCATGGATTTGTCAAAAACAAATTGTCAGACCAACCTGATAGCTTTCTTTGACAGGGTAACAAGCTGCGGGGGGGAAACGGTAGATGTGGTATATCTTGACCTTAGTAAAGCTTTTGACACTGTCTCGCATGACCTTCTCATAAACAAACTAGGGAAATGCAACCTAGATGGAGCTAATGTAAGGTGGGTGCAAAACTGGTTGGGAAACCATTCACAGAGAATAGTTATCAGTGGTTCACAATCATGCTGGAAGGGAATAACTAATGAGGTCCGCAGGGATCAGTTCTGGGTCTGGTTCAATATCTTCTTCAATGATTTAGATAATGGCATACCGAGTACACTTATAAAGTTTGCGGACGATACCAAGCTGGGAGGGATTGCAAGTGCTTCGGAGGATAGGATTATAATTCAAAATGATCTGGACAAACTGGAGAAATGAGCTGAAGTAAATAGGATGAAATTCAATAAGGACAAATGCAAAAGACTCCACTTAGGAAGGAACAATCAGTTTCACACATACAAAATGGGAAATGACTGCCTAGGAAGGAGTACTGCGGAAAGGGATCTGGGGGTCATAGTGGATCACAAGCTAAATATGAGTCAACAATGTAACTGTTGGAAAAAAAGTGAACATCATTCTGGGATGTATTAGCAGGAGTGTTGTAAGCAAGACATGAGACGTAATTCTTCTGCTCTACTCTGCACTGATTAGACCTCAACTGGAGCGTTGTGTCCAGTTCTGGGTGCCATATTTCAGGAAGGATGTGAACAAATTGGAGAGAGTCTAGAGAAGAGTAGCAAAAATGATTAAAGGTCTGGAAAACATGACCTATGAAGGCAGATTTGAAAAACTGGATTTGTTTAGTTTGGAAAAGAGAAGACTGAGAGAGAAGCAGTTTTCAAGTATGTAAAAGTTTGTTATAAGGAAGAGGAGGAAAAAAATGTTTTTCTTAACCTCTGAGGGTAGGACAAGAAGCAATGGGCTTAAATTGCAGCAAGGGATGTTTAGGTTGGACATTAGGAAAAACTTCCTAACTGTCAGGGTGGTTAAGCATGAAAGAAATTGCCTAGGGAGGTTGTGGAGTTATTGAAGATTTTTAAGAGCAGGTTAGACAAACACTTGTCAGGGATGGTCTAGAATAGATAATACTTAGTCCTGCCATGATTGCAGGGGACTGGACTATATGACATCATGAGGTCCTTTCCAGTTCTGCGATTCTACGATTCTCTTTAGGTGGTATATTTCTGATAGCCTATTGGCCAATCCTGCTAAAACTCATGGGCTGGACTCTGATCTCAGTTACACCACTTTAAGTCCAAAGTAACTGGATCACCTTAGTTCCTTTCCCATCTCTGTGCCTCAATTTCTCCACCTGTAAAATGAGGATAATGCCACTCATCCACCTTTTGCTTTAAGATCTACAGATGAAAAGGGCTACACAGAAGCTATTATTATCACTGTCTTTGACTTCAGTAAAGTTACTTCAGGTTGTTACTTGTGTACCTAATCAGATCCCAGATATCTGGGGTGAAATTCTGGCCTCACTGGAGTCAGTGGGAATTTTACCAGTGACTTCAATGGAGCCAGAGTGTCATCCTTGGCTCTAATGGGTGATGTGTTTATATCCAAGACCTTGCTCTTCAACCATTAGAATTAAGAACTTGGAATTTTCAAAAGCATCTGAGGGCATTAGAAGCACAAATCCCATTGACTTTCAATGGGACTTGTGCCTCTAACTCCCTTAGGTGCTTTTGAAGACCCTGCCTTTGGCCAACATGATTCCTCGAATGACACGTGGGGGATTGAGGGCTGAGAACAGCAACTCACTTTGCATAGGCCACCAAGCAGCTACCAAAAGGTAATTACTGGTACGTTCTACCTCTCGCTCGTGTCTGTCATGTCTATTTAGCTTGTAAGCACTTTGGGGGCAGGGACTGTCTAATTCTCTGTGTTAGTACAGTAGGGCCCCATTCTAGGCTGGTCCCTAGCATTACCACAATAAACATGATTAACAATAATAATAAAGTAGCCAGCAACCTTCGATCAGTTGCAGTCAATGGGTGACTTTAAGCCACAAGGTAGGGGTGATGAGCCCCATCTCCTGTTACCAGTCCCTTTAAGCCATGCATTCAGTCTGCTGAAGGGTAGCTCTTAAAAATCCCGGATCACCTTGTTCCTCCACAACAAAACTTTACATAATTAAAAAACAGATATCTGTAAAGTAAGAGCAAAAGTTCCCAGGAGGAATCTATTTGCGTAGCCCATCTAGGGGCTGATGACAATCCAAAAGGAAAAAAAAAGTTTTGTCTAGTCGGGCAAAACAATTTTCATAAGGACAGCTGCTATTTGCATGTCTTACATTTGGTCTACTGTCCTGCAGAGGTAAGGATTGGACAGCATGTTTACAATGATTTCATAGTCCTCTGGCTGGGCTGCCAAAGTAAGCATGTTTTGGATGGAAATCTGTATTTTTTTTTTTTTTAAAAAGCTTGGCAGCAAAATCAGGCTTCACATTCACCTTCTACCTGACTTGGTTTCTTTTAATCCCTTGCCATGATACAGGGGAATCCGATCCTCTACCATTAAAAGAAATTAAGCACCGTACTGTATGTGACTTGAGATTTGCTCTCTTAATGGGATGACTGAGGCTAATGGAATCTGGTTGTAAATTGAAAAGCGACAATGGAAAATGTTGCAAATGTTCTCTCTTCCCTTCAGCCCCGATATGGCTGGTGTCCATTTCTTGGATTTTTTTTTTTTTTTTTTTAATTTTGGGGGAGGAAAGGGGGCAAAAGGAGAAGAGATTTCTTTCTGGATTGCTCTTTAAGAACTCTTCCTATTCCCATTTATCATCTTTATTGCAGCTTCTTAGAGCTAATATCTTGGCCTGTCTCCTCCTTCTCAAATAGAAGATCTGTAAGTGATTTTGTGGTTTTCCCATTCCACGGCACACGATGAAGCTTTTTATAAGACAAAATAATATTTTGCTGTAACTGGAGCCATATAAATGAAGCCAGTGATGTAGCAAACACTGACTCCCTACAACAGAATTCCCTAGTCAGTATGTTGCTTTATTTCTGTTTTGAAGAGCCTTTCCATGCTCATTGCATACATGTGGCAGTGCTTGTAGATTTTCAGCCTTGAGAACGTTAGCAGCTCAGCCTCATTTACCTCACTAGCATCAGCATGTGAACTCATCTGCCATGCTAAAGCAGGGCTGGGCCTGATCAGCATTTGGATGGGAGAACTTGAAAGAAAACCCAGTGTGCTGCAGAAAGTGCTGTTGTTTAATAGATGCTACATTTCTCTCACGTCAGCACAACGCTGGGGCATTCGTTCTGTTGATGGAAGTGACGTCTTTCATCAAATATTAATGGACATAAAACCTACACTTCTTACAGGCATTATGTCATTCTTTGTAAGGGTGTTCTCTCCAGTTTCCGGCCTCAATTCAAACACAGGGTTAATGGCATCTTGCCCAGCCAAATTCCACGCCACAATTTTGATTTGATGTTACTGTTCTTCACTTTCTGTCGTAAAACGGTTGAATTGCTGAGCTGTTTCGTACAGCTGTTGTATTCAGCCTCAGAGATGGCTGCATTGTAGTAATGGTTGAGATACTTCTTGTATTTTGTAAACACCTTTGGAATCCTTCAGGATGAAACACGCTGTATAAGTGTAGACTGTAGTATTTTAATTTTAAAGTTAAAGCCAATTTACAAAAGAAAGCATACTCTTAAAGGAGATCTGCAAAGGATTTTCTTCTTTAAATTGTCCTCATATCCTTTTTTCGGTTTCTTTCTGGTTTATAAAGAGGGCTAAAGGTTTTTTGAAAGAAGCGATGGGAAGAGGGGGGTTTACACTTTTTCTGAAATTTTTTGTACATTTGAACAGTACAGTTTCAAATGTGATCTTCCCTGATTTCCCAGGAGGCCATTCTGGGTTCTAGTCCAGGTTGTGCCTCAGATTCGCTGGCCTGGTCTACACTACGAGTTTATCTTGAATTTAGCAACATTAAATTGAATTAACCCTACACCTGAGATTGAAATCGACATTGCCATTTCGAATTAGGGTTAGTGTGGCCGCAATTCAATGGTATTGGCTTCCGGGACCTATCCCACAGTGCACCATTGTGACCGTTCTGGACAGCAATCTGAACTTGGACGCACTGGCCAGGTAGACAGGAAAAGCCTCGCGAACATTTGAATTTTATTCCCTGTTTGCCCAGTGTGGAGCGCTGATCAGCATAGGTGACCATGCAGTCCCAGAATCAAAAAAGACCTCCAGCATGGACCATACGGGAGGTACTGAATCTGATCTCTATATGGGAAGATGAATCTGTTCTTCAGAACTCCGTTCCAAAAGATGAAATGCCAAAACATTTGAAAAAATCTCCAAGGCCATGATGGACAGAGGCCACAACAGGGACTCAACACAGTGCTGCGTGAAAGTTAAGGAGCTGAGACAAGTATACCAGAAAGCCAAAGAATCAAATGGGGGTTCACTCATAGACTCATAGACTTTAAGGTCAGAAGGGACCATTATGATCATCTAGTCTGACCTCCTGCACAATGCAGGCCAGAGAATCTCACCCATCCACTTCAATAACAACCCCTAACCTATGTCTGAGTTATTGAAGTCTTCAAATTGTGGTTTAAAGACCTCAAGCTGCAGAGATTCACCAGCAAGCGACCAATGCTGCAGAGGAAGACGAAAAACCTCCAGGGCCCCTGCCAATCTGCCCTGGAGGAAAATTCCTTCCCGACCCCAAATATGGCGATCAGCTAAACTCTGAGCATGTGGGCAAGACTCACCAGCTAGCACTAAGGAAAGAATTCTCTGCAGTAACTCAGATCCCATCCCATCCCGAGAGAGAATCAGCCAAATTCCACGCCACAATTTTGATTGATGTTAACTGTTCTTCACTTTCTGTCGTAACACGGTTGAATTGCTGAGCTGTTTCGTAAGCTTGTTGTATTCAGCTCAGAGATGGCTGCATTGAGTAATGGTGAGAATACTTCTTGATTATGTAACACCTTTGGAATCCTTCAGGACGCAAACACGCTGACCTAACCAGTCGATAGATGTAAGTATTATAAAAATTTTAAAGTAGCCACCATTTAACAAAAACGCAAAGCATACTCTTAAAGGAGATCTGCACAGGATTTATCCTTTAAATTGTCCCATATTTTTTTTCGGTTTCATTCTGGGTTTATAAAGAGGCAAAGGTTTTTGTGAAAGAAGCGATGGGAAGAGGTGGGGCTTTACACTTGTTTATTCTGCAAATTTTTATTGTAGCATTAACAGTAAAGTTCAAATGTGATCTTCCATGATTTCCAGGAGCCATTTACTGGGTTCTAGTCCAGGTTGTGCCTCAGAATTCGCTGGCCTGAGTCTACACTCGATTTTATACTTGAATTGAGCAACATTTAAATTGAATTAACCACTACACTAAGCATTGAAATCGACATGCAATTTCGATAGGGTTAGTGTGGCCGAATCAATGGTAGACTTGGCTTCGGAGACCATATCCACAGTGCACCATTGTGACGCGTTCTGGACCAGCACATACGAACTTGGAACACCGACAACTGCGCCAGAAGAACAGCGACAAAGCCTCGCGACCACCAGATCCATTGAACTCATCTACTTCCCCTGTTTGCCCAGTGTGGAAAGCCGCTCCGAACTACCAGCAATCAGGTGACCATGCAGTTACCCAGAATCAAAAAGACCTCCATCAGCATGGACCAATACGGGAGGTACTGAATCTGATCTCTATATGGGAAGAGCAATCTGTTCCTTCAGAACTCCGTTCAAAAAGATGAAATGCCAAACATGTTGAAAAAATCTCACAAGGCCATGATGGAGCAGAAGGCCACAACGGACTCAAACAGTGCTGCGTGTTAAAGTAGCGAGCTGAAGACAAGTATACCATGAAGCCAAAGAAAATCAAATGGGGGTCACTCATAGACTCATAAGACTTTAAGGTAGAAAGGGACCATTATGATCATCTTAAGTCTGACCTCCTGCACAATGCAGAGCGCAGAGAATCTCCACCATCCACTTCAATACAACACTAACCTATGTCTGAGTTATTGAAGTCTTCAAATTGTGGTTTAAAGACTCAAGACTGCAGAGAATCCTCCACAAGTGACCCGTGCCCCACAGCTGAGAGCGAAGCAAAAAACCTCCAGGGCTCTGCAGAGGGGAGGGAACGGCTGATTGACTGTAGCTATTCCACAGTCCCGCACTCTTCTGAAAATTATTTGAATCTGGCTGAAGCTCCCATGTCAGGACTCACCAGATATGCACCACTTGGCCCTGTGCGGTCCATGGCGGGTGCCCCTTTCAGTGAACGCCCTTCTCGGGGTCGCACTCTCTCTTGGTCAGGCCCCTCTCAACTCCATGGAGCGCACCTCTCTAAAGCCTTAGCAGTCTTAGTCTCTGCGCGTGGGCCCCTTCTGGAGAGTCCACGCACTCTCGGACCCCCTGGGCCATCTTCACCCCAAAAGGGGCTTGATGCAACCGTTCTCTAGGACCAGAAGTGACTCACAGCCACCAGCATAACAACAGGAAGGGTTTATTGAGAGTTGCACACAGCACAAGGAAGCTCTGCAGGGCCTCAGGCCTGGCTCGATCACAATAACACACAGTCCGCAGTCTCCCTGCATCGCAGGGTGGCTCTGCCTGCTTCCCCTCAACCAGCCGAGCCCACGCTTATCCAGCTGGTCCTCTGGATATCCGCCTCAAGCCCCGCATCAGTCCATTGTCTTCTCTCCAGGTAAACAGGGTCGTAAAACAGGAAGGCCTGAAGTCCCCTCTCCTCGCACTCTCCTACTGGACCTGGAACCGTGGTCAGGTCACCGGGGTCCTCTCTCTGCAGCCCATTGTCCCCCACTGGTCAGAACCGGTTGTGTATCCTGGGCTGGGGTCCCTCCCGGTCCTCTGTAACAAAAACTCCGCTCTCCGCTCACCTC